>NW_005871930.1:187350-193242 GCF_000147115.1 Myotis lucifugus
CGGGGGGGGAAGGGAGTCGTTCCTGCTGGGGACTAGTTCTCCGTGTTCGCTTGCAGCCGAGGTGCATTTTGAGTTGGGGTGCATTTTGAGTTGGGGCACTTCCCTTGCGGCCGCCTGGTCTCCCCAGCGTGGCCTGCGATGATGTGCAGGGTGTGAAGGTCTGAGTCGGGGAGGGGGGGAGGGGGGAGGGGGATTGGGGGGGCGTTTCCCTTCCTCTGAGGAACCTACTCCAGTGATGTCCGCTGATGGAGAGAGCGGCCAGGTAATGAGCGCTGTCACTGAGCGAGTGTTCAAGTAATTCTGCAGCGATGGCTGCCTGGCACGGTTCATGTTCCGGAACCCGCAGCGGCAGCAGCACAGCTGTGTGAGGTGCCATCGTGAGACTGAAGGAGCATCGACCCACCCACGCCCTGGGCTCCAAGGACTGCGGTTCTGAGAAAGCGGCCAGGCCGAGTTTCTCTGCAGAGCCTGCCCCCCAGCGCTGGCCCTGGGGGAGAGAAGGTGGGGGCGGGGGTGGGAGTGTGGGGGTGCTCTCCCTGCAGGGCTGGTGCCCGGGCTGGTGGGGTGGTCCCCACGGAGATGGCTGGGGTGCTGTTCCGAAGGCCTGGGCCAGGTCTCAGCAGCGGGAGGATTGCTTAGGGCTGCTCGTAGGGCAGGAGCAATCATCGGTGTATCATTAAAAAAACCCATACAGCCCTGGTCGGTTTGGCTCAGTGGGTAGAGTGTCGGCCTGCAGATGAAAGTCCCCGGTTGGGCTCGATCCCCAGTAGGGGGTGTGCAGGAGGCAGCCAATCAATGATTTTCTTATCATTGATGTTTCTCCCCGCCCCCCTTTCTCTCTCTCTCTCTCCCTCTCCCTTCATCTGAAATCAATAAAAATATATTGAAAAAAATCCCATACCAATCCTTTTTCATCAGTCTCCCCTCCCCCAAGACTGACCCTTGGTTTTAGGGACCGTGACCCGTTCCTGCCGCTCTGACTGCCCTGAGTACCCAGGCCTCCCGCCCAGGCCAGGGGACGGCCCTGTGGCCTTTCCCGGGGGCTCCCGGCAGCCGGGGCCTCTGGAGCGGGAGAGGGAGATTTGTGGATTTGTGGTTATATCTTCTTTGGACAAGTTTCCCTTCATTTTTCAGTGTCTTGGCACCTACAGTCTTGTGGTATTTTCCGATGATATTTGGGGGGAAATGGGATAATTCATACATTTAAAACATGGCACTGTTTCATGGGACTTGAGTGAACTTAGTAGGTGTCTTATGTGCGTTTGTGGGGATGGGCACATTCAGACGTGAGCACAAGTCAGCGCTGCCGGCGCAGAGGGCGAGGCCTCTGCCAGCTCCCCGTTCAGTAAGGACATTCTCTCTCCTTTATTTTATTTTATTTTATTTTATTTTTTAATATATTTTATTGATTTTTTACAGAGAGGAAGGGAGAGAGATAGAGAGTTAGAAACATCGATGGGAGAGAAACATCGACCAGCTGCCTCCTGCACATCTCCCACGGGGGGATGTGCCCGCAACCCAGGTACATGCCCTTGACCGGAATCGAACCCGGGACCTTTCAGTCCGCAGGCCGACGCTCTATCCACTGAGCCAAACCGGTTTTGGCAATTCTCTCTCCTTTAAAAGAAAGTTAAACTTGATCGGTGTGTGATCGGACTCACGGCACTCTCAAGGTTGGTACGTCCCCCAGGCGCCACGGCTAGGACGCGGCAGGCCTGGGACTTGAACCCTGGCATTCTGCTCGGGAGTCCTCCCTCTGACCCACTGGGCTACGCAGCTTTCAGACCCACAGTGTCTCTCGCTTTCTCTGTCTTCCCCACCCACTGAGGACTTTCTCCTCCACCGCTCACTAGCCTCACGGTTACTGAGACCTGCTGTTAATTAGGTGCTGTGGCCCATGGCGTCTATTCCCTGTCCTCAAACGCCCGTAGCCTGGCAGTGGGAGACAGGTGCGTCACCACCACAGAGTGAGGTCTGCTGCATCAGGAGACTCACAGAGCCGGGGGGAGAGGGGAGGGGAGGCAGAGACCCCCCCTCTGCTGGGTGGGGGTTGGGGGATGGGCCCCAGGATGTCAGAGCATTAACGTCTAAAGGAAGGGCAAAGACAGGGCTGGCAAAGGGCTTAGGAAAAAGCGGTCAGAGGGCATAGCATGGAGAAGGTTACAGAAGGAATTAAGATCTATTGGAGGGAAAAGGAAAAATGAGTGTTTTTGCCAGTGTGGGAAAGGCAAAAAACACACACAAAAAAAGGTTCTGGTTGGAAAGTGAGGTATTGGAGTTAAAAAATAACCCAAGGAGAGGGGTTCTGAGCGATGTCATTGTGTAAAAAAGTCATAACAACAATAAATATCAAATCCCACCGAGGGAATGGCTTCGGGGAGTGGGCCGTAGGTCACGCCTTCTCTGGGGCTGACCAGCCGCCTTTGTAATGAGCTGTTTTATTGGTGCCGTTTGTCTTTGGACATAAAAGTACTTGATGCTTAGCAACCGCGTGTAAAAACCGAGCTGCTCCCCTTTCTGGCACACTCGGCGCCCTCTGGGGACCAGAGCTGTGGCGTGGGCAGGGTCGCCGTCCTCTGGTCCCAAAGACGGTGCGAGGGACAGGTGATGGGTGCGTTTCTTCACGCGCATGGGCAGTAACGAGCGGATCGGCGGGGCCGGGCACCGGATGATGCAGCCGAATCTACGCCGGGGACTGGCCGCCTGCCAGAAGCTGCTGGTTCATTCCGAGCGGCTGACGTGCTGCGGGGCGGGTGGGTGACCACGCTGATTCTCGGCTTTAGAAGCGGTGCCCAAAGTGGAAGTCTTCTCACCCTGTGGCCCCCGGCCTGTCCTTCCGTGGCCACACCCAGACCCAGTTCCTAGGAGGCACTTACAGGAGAGGAATGGCTTTTCCCAGGAACCTCTTCCCACTGGCTTGTTCCCTTGGTGCTGGAGTCTGAATTTAAAGCTCAGAATTGGGGATAGAAGCCATGCTTTAAAGGGTAGAAGGTATCTTGTGTTTCCCTTAGCCCTGATAGCATTCTGATGGTATCTATCTATCTATCTATCTATCTATCTATCTATCATCTATCTATCTATCACCTATCTATCAATCTATCACCTATTTATCAATCTATCATCTATCTATCTATCTATCATCTATCAATCTATCTATCTATCTATCATCTATCTATCAATCATCTATCAATCATCTATCAATCTATCATCTATCTATCTGTCATCTATCAAACAATCTATCATCTATCAATCAATCTATCATCTATCTATCAATCTATCATCTATCAAACAATCTATCATCTATCTATCATCTATCTATCAAGCAATCTATCAATCATCTATCTATCAATCTATTATCTATCTATCTATCTATCTATCTGTCATCAATCATCTCTGGAGACCACTTTCACTAATCACAGTTCTGACCTCCTCTTTGCCTCTGACAGACTTTGAATGTCGGACTTGTGCTGGGCCTGGGGGATGGGGAGTGACGGTGGGATGTTCTTGAATTCACTGAGCTCTGAGTCCAAGGAGGGAGCTAGATGTGCACACATACTTCCACGGCGCTTAGATGTGGGGAATCTTGGGTGTAGAGAGGGGTCCAGAGGGGGGGGGGCATCTCTATCTTTTCCGTGGAAAGATTTTCCCAGTGGGTGGGAGTGAGGATGGGGCCCTGGGCTGAATCCTGAGGGAGCAGCAGCTCTTGAGGGAAGCTCCGTGGGGGGGGATGGCATCTTCTCGGGCTTGGTGAACCACGTGGCCCGTCCGTGTCCACTGGCCGCTGCTGGAGAGCGAAGGCTTTCAGTGGCTGCTCTGTGTTCTTCCTGAGGGAACAGATGGCCTAGGTACACGGTACGAACTCGGCATCCAAACCCAAGAGCATGCACATCGGCTCTCGGGCGTGCCAGGGATCTCAAAAGAGCAATCGCCAACTGACTTATCTTTGGGCAAAATGATGGGTAATTTTTCCTTGGAGGCGTCTAGTTTTAACTGATTTACATCATTACGAATACCCGGATTATAACGACATCGACTGTGTGAATGTTTCCTGCGTACTATGATACTCCTTTTGCACATCGGAAGGAGGTGAGAGTTGGCATATGTAGGTTGGAAACACAGCTCAGTTTCATTGCCAGGATTTATTTTTGTTCACGTATTTCATGGAGTCTAAAAATAAAGGTAGGACTGTAAAAATTAGAATTACAGAGAATGCAGGAGATCAAATACTAATTGTGAGTCCTTGTTTAGCAAATATTTATCACTGTTTAATTTGTGCAATGAGTCCACGAAAATAAAACCTGTGCAATGGTTTTTAATTGATTTTAAATTTATGTTATCTTGCCCGCAGTCATGTCCGTAGTAATATACTAATGGGCTCAAGGGCCATCCATTATATTTACAGATATGAGTGAGGGGGTCGTTCTGTTTTCTGTTATGTCCATCTAGCTGGTCTCTAGTTAATGGCATCTATTACTTTTATTCCTATTAATTAATTAAGATCTATCTTTATTGTTGAAAGTATTACAGATGTCCCCGATTTTCCCAGTGACCCCTCCACCACTCCCATTCCCCACCCCCTGCCCCCCACAAAGCTATGACTTCCCTCTCCTTATCTGCACAGATTGTGGGCTTTGGGGTCAGCTTTCTACTGGGTGGATGTGGAAGGCAAGTGTTCCTGATCGATGTGTCTGGTTGAGGTCTGTGAACCTAACAGAAAACAGTGCTTATTCATGACTTTGGTCAGTCGTCCATCAGCTTCCACGATGCCATGGCCGTGGCTCCGGGGGAGCAGGACCGTGGCCTCCCCTGACCTCCAGAGCCGACGCCACAGTCCCGGGGACGGCACTGACGGGGCCACACGCATGTGACACACAGCTGTCAATTGTGCTGCGGAGAACAGTGCTCGGCTTTGTCCCGCTAAGGAGGCTGGGGTTCCCTGGGAGAGGCGTGTGCGGAGGGGCTGCTGCAGGCACGGGGCCAGGCTGCTGTCTGCCGACGTGTCTGGAGACTGTTAGGCGTTTGTGTCTTCGAAACTGTAAATGGTGGTAGTACGTGGCAGGAATTTAAATCTCTCCTGCACTTCCTTTTAGGTGTAAGAGTGTTTCTTGGACTATGTAAAGTTTGGTGTAAATTAATTTGGGTCTAGTGTTTAACCTTTTTCAAATTGTGTGATCTACATCTATGTCATCTATCTCTAACTCTATCTCTATCTCTATCTCTATATCTATATCATCTATATCTCTCTATATATCTTCACTGTTAAAGGAAATTCTATATACACTAAGTGGCCAGATTATTATGACCGGCCAGATTATTACGACCAGCCCATCAGTACTTCGTTGGGCCTCCTTTTGCCTTCAATACTGTGGCGATTCTTCTTGGCATTGACTCCACGAGATGTTGAAAGGTGATGCGAGGAACCTGACACCATGCCTGATGAATAGCACTGTCCAGTTCTGTGAGATTTGATGGTTGTGGAACCAGCTGCCTGATGGCTCTTTTAACTTCATCCCACAAATGCTCAATTGGATTGAGATCTGGTGATGGTGGGGGCCACCTAAGCAAGGTAAAGTCTCCCTCATGTTCTTGAAACCACTCCTGCACAACACAGAGGTGCGGGAGGAGGAGGAGCAGAGGCTCCGAGAGAGAGCACCTAGGACGGGACCACGTCATGTTCCTGGTGATCCAGTGACCAGCAGGCAGTTCCTGGTTACACTGTACCCCTCCCCTTTCAAGACCCAGTGTAAGCCCTGGCTGGTGTGGCTCAGGCGGTTGGGGCGGCGCCCTGTGCACCAAAGGTTGCCGGTTCGATTCCTGGTCAGGGCATGTGCCCGGATTGGGGGCTTGATCCCTGGTGGAGGGGGGTGCCAGCCAATCAGAGTTTCTCTCCCC
>NW_005871931.1:0-45160 GCF_000147115.1 Myotis lucifugus
CCCCCTAAGGGAGAATGCAGGGCGTGGAGCAAGGAGAATGGAGGAAAAGGCTGCAGGTGTCTAGGTGGCCATGACGTGTGGCTCACAGTGGACTCGTGCCCGCAGGGAGGATGGAGGGGGTGAGTGAGCCGTGGTGGTGACCTGGGACCCCAATGAGGAGTTTCACTTGGGGCTGGGAGTCCATCCGCTTGGCGGGCGGACCAGGTGCCCGTGATCCCAGGGCTGTTGACGGGCTCAGAGCGGATAATTTTCTCAAGGGTCTGCATCTGGGCCTCTGGCTGCTACTTTCATCACCTGGGGCCTCTGTAAACCACCTGTGCCAGCCTGCCCCTCCCCCCATTCTCATGTAATGGGCTGGGTGGGCAGCCAGGCTCAAGAGCTACTGGGCTGCAGGGAACAGAGCAGGCGCTGGGAACAGAGCAGGCGCTGGGAACAGCCCAGTGGAAGGCTCACACTTAGGGTCCAGAAGGAATTTGAGGCCGTAAGTTTGGTGTCCTGGTTGGAGCCGGGATGCTTCAAACCAGACGTCCCAGGTTCAGATCATCACGCTGCCCTTTGTGACCTCGGGCAGGGCGCTTGGCCTCCCGGTGCCTCCAGTTCTCTCGTGACGAAAGTGGGAACCTTGTGTAAAGGGGGCTGTTGTCATATACCCTCTTAGGGCTGTTCTGAGCTTTAAAGGATTCTGTTGGACAAGAGCTTAAAACACTGGCACGGGTGAAAGCCCTCGATATTGATACTGATAACCATTAGCTACTGTTGTTAGTGAATTTTTAGCGCCGGGGCTGTTGCTACAGCCGACAAACGATAGTGATGTGGAGGCAAGCAGGGTGCGAGCTTTGAGAAGGACCAGTGGCAGGTGGGCTGGGCCCAGGGCATTTGAACAGGGACCCGTTTCTAAAGCGTGTGCACGTGTGTGGTGTGAGGGGGACGGAGGGGGGGGGGGGCGATTTAGCAACAAAGGGAAAATGGAGAGGAAGGGCCAGCAAGAGACTTCCTTTAAGGAAAAGGGTGACCTGCCCAGATGCTTTGGCTCAGTGTTTAGAAGCAGTGGTTCTCAACCTTCTGGCCCTTTAAATGCAGTTCCTCATGTTGTGACCCAACCATAAAATTATTTTCGTGGCTACTTCATAACTGTAATGTTGCTACTGTTATGAATCGTCATGTAAATATCTGATATGCAGGATGGTCTTAGGCGACCCCTGTGAAAGGGTCATTCGACCCCCAAAGGGGTCGCGACCCACAGGTTGAGAACCGCTGGTTTAGAGCATCGGACTGAAGGGTCGCAGGTTTGATTCCCGTCAACGGCATGTACTTTGGTTGCTGGCTCCATCCCTGGCCCTCGTTGAACATGTGCAGGAGGCAACCAATCAATGTGTTTCTCTCACATCGATTTTGTCTCTGTTTCTCCCTCCCTTCCACTCTAAAAACCAATGGAGGGCCCTGGCCAGTTTGGCTCAGTGGATAGAGCGTTGGCCTGTGGACTGAGGGTCCCGAGTTTGATTCCCGGTCAAGGGCATGTCCCTTGGTTGCAGGCTTGATCCCTGGTCCTGGTCTGGGCGTGTGCAGGAGGCAACCAATCGATGCGTTTCTCTCACATCCATGTTTCTCTCTGTCTTTCCCCCTCCCTTCCACTCTCTCTAAAAATCAATGGAAAAATATCCTTGGGTGAGGATTATAAAAAAATAAAATAAAATAAAATAATAAAAACCAATGGAGGTGAGGATTAACAAAAAAAAAAGGAAGAAGAAGAAAGAAAAGTGTGACCTGAAGGCACTTTAGGGGAAGGGACCCTGTTAAGACAGACACTGTTGCCCTAGCTGGTGTGGTTCAGTGGATAGAGCGTCGGCCTGGGTGTGAAGGGTCCCAGGTTCGATTCCAGTCAAGGGCCCATGCCCAGGTTGTGGGCTCGATCCCCAGTGTGGGGTGTGCAGGAGGCGGCCGATCCTCATGGATGTTTGTATCTCTCCTCCCTTCCTCTCTCTGAAATTAATAAAAAAATATTTAAAATAAAAGAAGACAGATGCTGCTGGTCCCGAGGAGGCACCCCCCTGGGGCAGGGTTGTCCCCAGAGAGCGAGTGGGGGGAGGGGGGTTGGAGAGATGCAAGGGGCTTAGGAGGCGGAGGGGGTCCCAGCCTGTCTGATGGGCCCCTTTCTCTCTCTCAGAGACGGGGGACATCTACATCTGGGGCTGGAACGAGTCGGGGCAGCTGGCCCTGCCCGCCAGGGGGCTGGCGGAGGACAGAGAGACAGTCGCAGGGGAAGGTGAGTCTCAGCTATTTTTTTAAAAAATTAATTTATTGATTGATGGATGATTTTAGAGAGAGGAAGGGGGAGAGAGAGAAAATCGTTTTGTTGTTCCACTTATTTATGCATTTATTGATTGATTCTTTTTTTTATAAATAAGTTTTTATTGATTTCAGAGGAAGGGAGAGGGAGAGAGAAACATCAAAGAGAATCATTGACTGGCTGCCTCCCACACGCCCCCTACTGGGGATCAAGCCCACAACCCGGGCATGTGCCCTGATCGGGAATCGAACCGTGACCTCCCGGTTCATAGGTCAACGCTCAGCCATGAGTCACACCGCTGGGCCATTGGTTGATTCTTTTTTTTCCCGTTGGTTGATTCTTGTACGTGCCCTTGCCAGGGATCAAACCTGCCAACCTTGGCGTTTGGGATGATGTTCTAACCAACTGAGCTTCCGGCCAGGGGATCTCAACTCTTGACTCCCACACGTTTCTGTCGTTCCTGACCCCTGGCCACAGGCTGGCCTGAGAGCTTACAGCGCTCAGAAGGGACACGTGACATCCCTGGGACCCAGGACACAGGGGACATAGTCCCTTACGGGAGGGGAGGAGGGTGAGCGCAGCGAGGCTGGTGCCCGCACCCCGTGCTCCGCAGCACTTCCTGGGGCGAGGGCCGGGCACCAGCTTCGGAAGCTGCCATCCTCGCTCTCCCTTCTCCGAAGCCACTGCACTGAGGGAAGACGGTTCTGGGGTGAAGGGACCAGCGGGGACTGAGGATGGAGCCGCCGCCCCCTTCATCGCCGTGCAGCCCTTCCCGGCGTTACTGGACCTGCCCCTGGGCTCGGACGCGGTCACGGCCAGCTGCGGGTCCCGGCACACGGCCGTGGTGACGAGTGAGTGCGCCCGGTGCGCCCGGTGGGCCGGCTCAGGGTGGAGCAGGACGTTGGACCGCCCATCAGTCCGCCCATCTGTCCGCCCGTCAGTCCGGCTGGTGGCTGCAGGCGGGTGTGTCCCCTAAAACACCATCGTGCAGAGTAGCTGCCTCAGCACAGAGAGCCCGACCTCCCTGTGGTTCTCTCTGGAGGCTGGTGCTGTGGCCTCTGGTCACCGGGCAGCAGCGCCCGCCCGGCCAGCTGCGCAGTCGCCTGAGCTCAGTAGCTGAGCTACTTGATCCCCAGTAGGGGGCGCTGTGAGGCAGTCGGGTGGGGAGGGCGACCGTTCTCGGGGCGGGTCCTTGACCAGCCCAGGGGGACGGGCTGGTTAGAAAGCTGAGCCCGTGCTGAGTGGTGCTCCATCAGCCCCTCGGTGTGCAGTGTGGTGTGCAGTGTGCGGCTCGGGCTGGGGGCCGGCCAGCTGGACGGCTGCCGAGTCGGGCAGCACGGTGACCGCCCCTGTCCTTCTGGTTGCAGGGACCGGGGAGCTCTACACCTGGGGCTGGGGTAAGTCAGGCTCCGCCTCTGTGATGCGTGAACCCAGGGGAGGGGAGGGGCGGGCCGGGCGAGCCCCTGCACGTGGGAGGACCTGACAGAGGAGCTGTCTCTAGAACAGGGCTAGGCACTCGGCTCAGACGGTATCAGTACTTCCCATCTGCCTTTCTTTCTTTTTTTCCTAAATGTTCCTTGTTTCTTTATATATATATATATATACACACATACATACATACATACATACACACACTAGAGGCCTGGTACATGAAATTCGTACATGGGGGGTGGAGGGTCCCTCAGCCCCACCTGTGCCTTCTCACATTCCAGGACCCCTCACTCCTTACCGCCCGCCTGCCGTGGAGGTGGGAGAGGCTCCCGCCACCGCCGCTGCGCTCGCCAGCCATGAGCCTGGCTTCTGGCTGAGCAGCACTCCCCCTGTGGGAGCACACTGACCAACAGTGGGCAGCTCTTGTGTTGACCGTCTGCCCCCTGGTGGTCAGTGCACGTCATAGTGACCAGTCATTCTGCTGTTTGGTCGGTTTGCATATTAGGTTTTTATTATATAGGATATGGATCTTTTTCCATTGATTTTTAGGGAGAGTGGGAGAGAGAGGGAAAGACCGAGAGAAACATCGATGTGAAAGACACACATTGATTGGTTGCCTCCTGCACAAGTCCTGACCAGGGCCCGGGCCGGGGAGAAGCCTGTAACCGAGGTACTGCCCTTGACTGGAATTGAACCTAGGACGCTTCAGTCCTCAGGCCAACGCTCTTTCTGGCCGGGGCCCTTCTGCCTTTCTGGAGAACTGTTTGTCTTGGGGGGATAGTTAGCCAGCGTCTGTGAAACACCTTGTGGTCTGGCACTGGGCTCGGAGCCCCTGGGGTCCTGAGAGGCAGCTGGCCGGAGGCTGGTCTCCTGAACTCACAGCAGACGCCGCAGGTGCTGGCTGAGGCCCACCCAGGGGCTGGTTTCCTGCTTGGCGGGGAGCAGCCCCGAGGAAGCCCCCCGGAGGGCATGGCCAAGGGTCTCGTTTCCCTGTAGGGAAGTACGGACAGCTCGGCCACCAGGACACCACCAGCTGGGACCGGCCCCGCCGGGTGGAATACTTTGTGGACAAGCAGCTCCAAGTAACGGCGGTGCGCTGTGGGCCCTGGAACACCTACGTGCACGCAGTGGAGCAGAGGAGCTGATGTACGTAGACAAGGGCATGGAACGAGTGCCCAGCGCAGTAGAGATATAAAGCCGCCACCTGTGAGGCCCCCCAGGGCAAGGAACACCACGGAGGCCCCCGGGGCCCCGCCTCTGCCCATCAAGGCCTTTCGGCGGCTTCCCCTTAGACCAGCGTTCTCATCTTGGTCCTCGGGTTGGAAACACCCAGAGAGCTTTGGAAACGGGTGCCCAGGGCCAGCATCAAAGGCCCTGACATCAGCCCGGCCGGCGTGGCTCAGTGGTTAAGTGTTGACCTCTGAACCAGGAGGTCACGGTTCGATTCCGGTCGGGGCACGTGCCCAGGTTGCGGGCTCGATCCCCAGTGTGGGGTGTGCAGGAGGCAGCTGATCCATGATTCTCTCTCATCATTGATGTTTGTGTCTCTCTCTCCCTTCCTCTCTGAAATCAATAAAAATATATTTAAAAAAACAAAAAGACCATGAAATCAGAACCTTGGGGGTAGATTTGAGCATCATCTGTTGGCAGGTGTGCACTGGCCGTCTGTGTGTCTCTGGAGAAATGTCACTCCGTCCTTCGCCCCTTGTTGAATCGGGGTGGTGGTGTTGAGTTTTAGGTTGTGTACGTATTGTCTGCCCGTGGGCCCCTCATCAGACATGTGATTTAGACATATTTCCTCCCGTTTTGTCAGTTGGCTTTTTACTGTTGATAGTGTCACTTGATGTAAAATATTTTAATTTCCACGAAGTCCAGTTTGTGTGCTTCTCCTCTTGGTGTCTGTGCCTTTGTTGTCACGGCCGAGAACCACTGCCGAGTGCTGTGACGCTTCTGTTCTGTCGTTTCTGGTTTGTTGTATGGGTCGCACATTCAGACCTTGGTCCACTTTGAGTTGTTTGTTTGCTTTGGGGGTTTTGGTGATCGAGACGTTTATTAGAGCTGGACAGTGATGGAAGGACGGCCTGGCATCGCAGAAGCAGCAGGAGCGCCTGGCAGGCCATGGGCTCCCTGAGAAGCCAGAGGAAGGGGCCGTGGGGACCGTGCGGGGTTGGGTGCTGGGGGTTTGCCCGGGATGAGCTGCCGCTGCCCCTTGCCCCCCTGGCTTTGAGTCTCTGGGAGCCCCAGAGTTTAGGGGACGCACGCCTATGGGGCGTAGGGGGGAGGGAAGGCGCGGGCGTGCTCCGGGAGGGACAGCGCCCCAGGGAATTGTGGGATGTGCTTTGAGATAAGTGTCCACGCTCATTGTTGCTGTTGGTCGCCAGTTTCCCAGCACGTTTATTGCAGAGCCTGTCCTTTCCCATTGGATGGCCTTGCACAGTCGTCACGAGTGGGCAGCCCTTGCCGGCTTGCCCAGTGGTTAGGGCATCGGCCCATGCACCAGAGGGTCTCGGGTTCGATTCCAGTCAAGGGCACATACCTGGGTTGCAGGTTCCATCCCCAATCCGGAGGGGTGAGTGTGGGACACAGTCAGTCTGTGTGTCTCTCTCACATCGATGTTTCACTCTCCCTCCCCCCCTCCCCCTTCCACTCTCTCTAAAACCCAACGGAAAATATCCTCAGCCCAGCTGGGGTGGCTCAGTGGGTGAGCATTGACCCAAACACCAAGAGGTCACTGGTTTGATTCCTGGTCAGGGCACATGCCCGGGTTGTGGGCTCCATCCCCAGTGGGGGGCATGCAGATTGATGTTGATGATTCTCTCTCTCTCTCTCCCTTCCTCCCTAAAATCAATAAAAATGAAATTTAAAAAAGAATAAAAGGCTTAAAAAATATCCTTGGGTGAGGAGTAACCAAAAAGAAGAGAGAGCGGGTTTATTCCTGGGCTCTTCGTTTTATTCTTTTCATCTATGTTTGTTGTTAGGCCATTGTCCCCCGTTTTGATTACTCTAGCTTTCTAGTAAGTTTTGAAGTCAGAAAGTGTGAATCTTCCAACTTTGTTCTGCTTTTCCAAGATTATTTTGGCTGTTGGGATCCCTTGCAATTCCATATGAACTGATGACCTGCTTTTACATTTCTGGGGGAAAAAAAAAAAAAGCCAGTGGGATGTGGATAGAGATTGCATTGAGTCTATAGGTCAGTTTGGGGAGTATTAATGTCTGAACTATATTAAGTCTTCCAATCTGTGACCACAAGATTCTTTCTATTTATTTAGGTCTTTAATTTCTTTCAGCAATTATTGGTAGTTTTCAGTGTACAAGTCTTTTATTATCTCCTTGGTTAAATTTATTCCTAAGTGTTTATTCTTTCGGACGCCATTGTAAATGGAATTGTTTTCTTAATTTCATTTTAGATCATTCATTACTAACATATACAAATACAATTGATTTTTTATGTGTTAATCTTGTATCCTGTAACTTTGCTGGATTTGTTTATTAGCTCAAATAGTTTTTTGGTAGATTCATTAGGATTTTCTATAGGGTATCCCCCAAAAGGTATACATAACTTTGAATGATCTAAACATTTATTAACATACAGTTCATTTTCAAAGTTTAAAAGAATTTAGAGAAATGAATAACTTTATCTCTTTGTGTATCCCCATAAAAGAAGTCAAGTGACACTTTAGGATAAATTTTCTTTGTTCAAAGTTTTGGTATCAGTCTGGCTTCCCCCATTATTCCAAATCAGTTAAACCTGAAAAGTAGTGACAATTGAGTTATCAGCTGTTAGAGAGGGTATACATTTGGGGGGAACACCCTGTATAAAATCACTAGAGGCCCGATGCACAAAATTCGTGCAAGGGGCTCGGCCCTCACAGCCCTGGCTTCGTCCGGAAGGCCGTCCGGCTGTCCGGTCTAATTAGCATATTGTGCTTTTATTACTATAGATGTCGTCTGTGGATAGACATAGTGTTAGCTCTTCCTGTCTCAGTTGGATGCTTATTTGTATTGCGGAGCGAGGCTGGCTGGCACTTCCAGGACGATGTTGGATGGAAACGGGAGGGGGCGTCCTTGCCTTGTTCCTGATCTGAGGGAACCAGCCCCGCGTAGGTTAGCTGGGCTTTTTGAAATGCCTTTTTCATGTTGGGGAAGTTCTTCCAGTCCTAGTTAGCTGAGTGCTTTCACCATGAAAGGGTGTTGGAGCATGTTCCCCCCTCTGTTCTATTGAACGTTAGTAGGTTCCGGCATGTGGAGCCATCCTTGCGTTTCTAGGGTGTGTCCCCTTGGTCAGGGCCTATCACCCTTTAATACTCTGCTGGTCCCGTTTGCTTGTGTTTTGTTGAGGCTTTTTGCCTTTATATTCATAAGGGATATTGTTCTGCTGTTGTGATGTCTTTGTCAGTTTTGGTATCAGGATAATGCTGGCCTTTGAGAACGAATTAGGAAGTATTCCCTCCTCTTCAATTTTTAAAAATTTACATGCATTGCCCTGGCTGGTTTGGCTCAGTGGATAGAGTGTCGGCCTGCGGACTGAAGGGTCCCAGGGTCCGATTCCGGTCAAGGGCATGTACCTTGGTTGCAGGCACATCCCCAGTAGGGGGTGTGCAGGAGGCAGCTGATCGATGTTTCTCTCTCATCGATGTTTCTAACTCTCTCTCCCTCTCCCTTCCTCTCTGTAAAAAATCAATAAAATATATTTTAAAAAATTTACATGCTTTTTATTTTTTATTCATTTTAGTTATTTTTAAAATATATTTTTATTGACTTCAGAGAGGAAGGGAGAGGGAGAGAGAGATAGAAACAATGATGAGAGAGAATCATTAATCAGCTGCCTCTGACACGCCCCCTACTGGGGATCAAACCCACAACCCAGGCATGTGCCCTGACCAGGAATCGAACCATGACCTCCCGGTACATAGGTTGACACTCAACCACCGAGCCACACCAGCCAGGCTTCAGTTTTTTGGGAGAGTTTGAAAGGTATTGGTGTTAATTTTTTAAAAAATGTTTGGTAAAATTCACTAGGGAAGCCATCTATCTGGTCCTGGGTTTTCTTTGTTGTGAGGTTTTGAGTACTGACTCAATCTTGTTACAGGTCTATTCAGATTTCCTTTTATTATTATTATTATTATTATTACTATTATTTATTTTAGAGAAAGGGAGAGAGAAACATCTACTTTGTTATAAGTTATTTTTAAAATTATTTAGTGTTTAAGTGACTATATAACGATCACATAGTCAGTGATTCATTACTTCACACACTGGGCAGGAGAGTGTGGAGTGTTTCTATTGTACAACTGGTTGGTTCAGGGAGAGTGAAAATCTCTAGCACTTAGATGGTTGAAGAAATTCTCATTTAAAGTGTGGGCATGTCTGAAAAGACTTAATCAGCACCTTCTTTATATGGCTCTGGGTTGAAGAAAGACAGTTTTGACTTGTATTATAATTTCAGAGATAAGTATTGCTTCCCCGGCTTGTTTTTCATCTCCATTTGCATGGGAAAAATTTTCCATCCCGTCACTTTCATCCTGTGAGTCTTTTGTCCTGAGGTGGGTCTCTTGTAGACAGCACATACATGGGTCGTTTTCTTCTTTTTTCTTTTAAATATATTTTTATTGATTTCAGAGAAGAAAGGAGAGGGAGAGAGAGAAACATCAATGATGAGAGAGAGCCATTGATTGGCTCTCTCCTGCACGCCCCCCACTGGGGATCAAGCTCGCAACCCGAGCATGTGCCCTTGACCGGAATCGAACCCGGGACCCTTCAGTCCGCAGGCCGACACTCTATCCACTGAGCCACACCAGCCAGGGCCATGGGTTGTTTTCTTATCGATCCAGCAACCCCGTGTCGTTTAATTGGTGCGTTTTGCCCCACTTAGTTATGCATTCCTTGGTGGCTTCTTGTGCCCTGACTGGGGCGTGAACCCCCAGCCTTGGCGAATCGGGACAAACTCCAACCAACTGAGCTGCCTGGCCAGGCCCAGGTTTCCTATCTCTTCTTCTTTTTAGATTTATTTTTAAATCTGAATTTACTGTTGGTTTCCGCGTTATCAAGATCTGTATGTGGCACCGTGTGCCCCCCGCCCGAAGTCAGAACTTCCCGTCACCTCATGTTAGGACCCCCTCCCCCCACCCTCCTTCCTTCCTCTTTCTTCTGGAGGCAGGTTTGGTAGTTTGTGTGTTTTTAGAAATTTGTCTATTGCCTCCAGGCTATCTACTTTATTGCCACTAATTGTTGTTAACTAATTAATTGTTTAGTATTCCTGTTCTTCATGGTGTTGAGGGGGAGTGTTAACACATTGCGGACCAGTAGTTTTATTGCTGGCTTTACCCAGTGGCCAGATAAATTTCTATTGGACGAGTAAGAAAAACGTTTTACATAAATGTTAAAGGCACGCTTTAAAATTAAATACCCATTGCATTTTGAAGTTATTACATGTTCTTACAAGCTAATATCTTTTTAAAGTATTCTCGTGATCTGTCCACAATGTGTTGAAAATCCAACGAAGATTGTGAATATTTTTCTCCTTTTGATTCAATTTCTGACTTTTATTTGTATGCACTGTGAGGTACATAGAAATTTGGGGTGCTTATATCTGCTGTAGGTTGCCCCTTTTTACGATCGTGAATTTTCTCTGGGGGGGGGGGGCGGGGGGCGGGCCGCAGGAGAGTCCCTCCTGCCGCTCTCCGTGGTGCTGATCTCTCCCCACCCGGGCCTGGCGACTGTGCCCGGTCGCGCCTGGTTGGTGAGTTCCGTTTGGGTTCTTTGTCTTGATAACAAGTGTGCGGTGTTGACACTGCTGGGAAGTAGTTGACCTATGACTTTAGCTTCATGGTGTCCACACTGGCTTTCTGTTCTGTGGATACTGCCACTGCCCCACACGCTCCTCCTTCCTCTTTGGGGGGCGGGCAGGCAGGAGGCCCGGCTCCCCGAGAACCCTGAGAATATGACCCTGTTGGGTGGCAGCTGATCTCGGCAGTGGGAGGGCAGAGCTGGAGGTGCCGCCGTGTGGGAAGTGGTGACTGCCAGGCGGGAGGCTGAGGCTCCTGGGGAAGTGGCCACCCTGCCGTGCGCCCCAGGGCAGCCTGGGACTTGGGTCCACGAAGGGTCCCAGCAGTAGTTGTTAGCAACCCCACCCCACGGGGAAGAGCTGGTGTCCCCCAGGGCTCCCAGGAGGGGCTGGACTCCCAGCGCGCCGTGGGGCTGGGCTGTCAGGTTGGAGAAAGGAGACCAGGGAGGTCTGGAGGTGGTCAGGTCTCCAACACTGTGATCAGGGGCAAGGATTGGAGCTGGGAGGTCAAAAGTCAAAGGTCAGATGTCATAATGAAGACCTGAGGGGAGAGACCACAGGTCTGGGTCTGGGTCTGGGATGGAACCTCCTCATCTCTGCTCCTCGCCTCGGCTGCGGGTCCGAGGCCTCCCAGGAGGTGGTGCTGAGGCAGTCGCTGTCTGCGCTGGGCGATGACAGGTTCAGGCACAAAGGTGACACGGGTGCTGGATGTCCCGCAGGCTCTCAGCACCGCCACCTACAGGCCTGGTGTGCTGACCCCGAAGACCCGCACTGAGATGGATGGCAAAGGAGGGGGGGTCAGGTGGGGGAAGAGCGTGGGAAGGGGTGCCAGTCCTTGGTGCACCTCTGGGGATTGTGGCCACGTAACACATGCCCCCTCCTAACGCCCCGTGGGAGGTGGTGCTCAAGGGGCCGTCCTGTGCCGGCAGGTGAGAGACTGGCCAGTGTCCTCTCCCAGGAAGGGCTGGCTCCTTCCCCCTCCAGCCCCTGCCTCCTGGTCCTCAGAGGGTCCTGGCAGGGCTAGGGGCTCAGGACCTGCTGGGCCTTCCCGGGTCAGGGGACTGGCCCTGAGCCTAGAGCTCTGCTGGTCTCTGGGGGTCAGTGTATACCCAGCGTGAGGCATGTTCCGGCCTCTGGGGCAGACGGGTGTGGGAGGGATGCCTGGTGTGATTCTTGAGCTGAAAATGGAGATACAGGGACAGAGAGAGGGAGGGCCAGTGAGCTGGAGGCTGGCCGAGTGGCCACGGGGGCGGACCGTCTGGACTGGCATTCCTCCCTGCACCCTTGCCTGGGCACGTGAGGGTCCGCATGAGCCAGGGTGTGTCCGGGTGACTGTGTCTGTCAGGGAGTGTCTGTGTGCACATCAAGCATGAGGGCTCCTCCCCAGCTGCAAGGGGACCCCCAGCAGAGCTCACACCCTGAGAGCAGGAAGGGAGGAGACGGTGGGGAGCCCTCCCCCGGGTCCGGAGCCTGGCTCTGCCCATGTGTTGGCTGAGCCTGACCAGGCCTCAGTTTCCCTTGGCGGGACAGGATTAGATGCATCCCTGACACCCGGGAGCGGGGCCGCACAGTCCGGGACTTGTCTTGGCAGGAGCAGCAGCTGCGTTCTCGTGAGAGTAAGTCAAGGCAGCTGAGCACAGGTGTCCCCACCCCAGGAGGCAGAGGGGCTGCTGGGGGAGCTGCCTGTGGGACAGAGGAGGAGGCCAGTTCCGTCTCCCACCAACTCCATTCCATAGCCAGGGGCCCCTTGTTCGGGGGTTCCCCACTTTGGGGGCTCCCCTAAGGCAATCACGACCATGCATGGCCGCCTGTGGGTCAGGCTGCACAGTCCAGCTGCCAGTCGTTAATGGAACAATTGCGCCCTCGTGTGGCCTCGCTGGGAGCACAGCTGGGCTCCCCTGAACCTCGCAGGCCTCGGTCCTCCTCCATTCCCCTCCTCCCACTCCCCACAGACCCCTCAAGCTCCAGCCCCGGGACTCGCCCCCTTGGTCTCATTTTCCTCTTTCTGTTTCTCAAGCAGCAACGCTCTGAGCTCTGGGCTCCTTCCATCTGCTCTCTGCCCACCACTGGGCTCTGCCTCCCGGTGCCTTGCAAATGGGCTGACAGGCTGTTCGTTTCCACGTGGTGCGGCCCCTGGTCTCACGGCTTCCTCGGGGCTGGGGGCAGGGGGATGGGGGGACAAGATGGGTAAGGTCCACAAAGCCCGCCGTCCTGAGAGCCGGCCGTTTTGAATAAATACTCCCTGGACTGTCGCACATGGGTTAGTGTCCAGAGTCTGGAGGTGACTTTGGCCATTTTTGCCAGCGTTCTCATTCCTTATGGAGCAGTTTTTAGACGTCCTTACCCACATTCCTGCTGACACCACTCCTTTTCTTTTTTAAATATATTTTTATTGATTTCAGAGAGGAAGGGAGAGGGAGAGACATCAATGATGAGAATCATTAATCGGCTGCCTCCTGCACGCCGAGCCCGCAACCCTGGCAGGTGCCCTGACTGGGGATTGAGCCCTGACCTGGTTCATAGGTCAGTCAGTGCTTAACCACTGAGCCACGCCCAGCTGGGTACCACTCATTTTAGTCATTTTTAACTGTTAAAACCAGTCCTCCTGTGAGTAGCTTGTATTAGAAAATTGATGTGGCTAGATTTATCTTTATTAACTATCACAGCATTCACATGGCCCATCAGCATTGTCACTTTAATCGTAAACACAAGAGCCACCAACTAGGTGCACAGATGTGTTGGCGGTAATCGGTGAGCAGTTCATGGCTCAGCACTGCTTATTGGAGGAACATTTCACACTTACATCGGCTTACGTGCTCTGTAGCCTCTGACAGTGGTGAGAAGCCGTTACGTTGGGCCCTGGGGTTAAGCCTCCGTCCACAGCCCCGAGGTCCCTGCGGCCGAGGGACTGGCCGTGTCTGAGGGACCCTGTGCTGCTCGCCTTGCAGGGCATCCCAGGCTGCTGACCAGGACTGTGGCCGAGACCCCGGAGCACAAGCAGGTCTCTGGGCGGCTGCTGCACCGGCAGATCAAGGGCAGGTGAGTGACACCCGTGCGGCTGCCCCACCCCCCAGACAGCTCTCCCTGCTCCATGGGCTTCGTGACTCAGGTCCCGACTGTTTCTTACAGCCAGAGAGCACCTGTCAGCTCCGAGGGCCGAGAACCCACGGGAGGGGCTCTGTCTGGCCTCGCGCACCTGGCGAGTGGTTTTGAGATTTACCCGTGTTGTTCACGTGTCAGTTCATCCCTTTCTGTTACTGAGCAGTAATATGTCAGAGTGGATATTCCACAACTTAGTTTTTAGATGGAGTGGGAGAGACAGAGAGAAACTTCGATGTCAGACACACACTGATCGGCTGCCTCCTGCTGAGGTTCGTGCCCTTGACTGGGAATTAAGACCCTTTGGTGCATGGGCCGATGCTCTAACCACTGAGAAACTGGCCAGGGCGATATTTCACAATTTTAAAATCCATGTGCTGACACGGGGAAGGAGAGGTGGGTCTTCATTAAGGCGGCAGGGCTGGGGTCTAGGGTCCCAGCTTCCTGTGCTGAGGGGCAGCTGCCTGGGCAGAGCAGGTCTCCCTGACAGTGTCTGTCCTTTGTGACCCCTGCCCCGGTTCTCGGAGGGCAGTTTTGGCCGCAGCTCTGGGTGTGTTCAGGGTGTCGGCCTCTCCAGCACCCATGGGATCTGAGGAGCAAAAAGGAACTTCCGGGCGCTCACTGCCCGTCTCTGGGTCCTGAGTCCCAGCCAGGCGGCCCTGCTCTCCGCCCTTGTCCTCCTCACTGTTGCTGCATGTAACGTACAGGAAGACCAGGGAGGAGCACGTGTGTGTCTTGTCAAGGCCCCGTCTTTCATTATTGGTGCTTGGGTTTCACACACTTGCCTGTGCAAGTGTTTCTACAGAATAAATTGTAAGCAGTGAAGTTTGTGGGGATTAGAATGCACACATTTTAAGAATTAATTTTGCTGTAAAGTGGCTTCCAGAAACAAATGTTTTAACTCTGACGGTGACATGTGAGAGTGCCGGCCAGCACTGGTGCTATCAAACTTGTGGGCTGAGGAGCTGTCTCTCTAACGTGCTAACTGGGAATTGATTATTAGTGATTGTGAATAATCCTTGTGCTCTGGGTCCTCTGATCCTGATCCAGATGTTGAGTCCCCGGAGCAGGTGTCGCTGCTGGTTTGGGGTGTGGAACCCTCCTGCCCTGGTGTCGCTCGGCCCCCAGCGCACACGCACACCAGCAAGCCTGAGTGGTGAGTGGCCTTTTTAAAAAGTATCTATGGTGGACTTCCTTTTTTAAATCAAGATATTTATGGTAGAAAAAATAGAGAAGCCAAAATTTTAATGATCACTTGGTAACCCTATAACTCTGAAATCCTGTAAACATGTTAACATTTTAGCTTTAATACTATTTTTACAGGTGTTACTTCTATATAAATATATGTAATATACACATAAACTGAAATATTTAAAATATTTTAAGAGTCACTGTACCTCATGGTGGCCGGTCATGACGGTCATGACACTGAGGTGACAGGCTGGCGGGCGCCTTCTTAGCACCTCGCTGGGGCCACATATCACACGCCTCATCTTTGCTACAACAATTAACCCCTAGAGTGCCGGGGAGCGTGATGGCGCTCCTGTCTTTCGCCAAAAGTGCCGGGAGCGCTATCAAAGCTTCAAAATGGCATCCAGTTCTAAGTCGGCTTTTATTAGTGATGATGATATTGCTAAATATGTCCATGTAGTAAAGGTTTCCTTAACTTTTTGATTATGTAACTTCATTTACTTGCGATTCATAATTTTCTTCCTAAACTGCTGTAAAATCAGCAGAAATGCCTTGGCAGTTTTAGCATGGTTCCTAGGCTATTGGTTGGCACTCAGAGGGTTAAGTCTCAACCAATGGCGTGTCAGGCTCCTGTCTGTATTTGGTAACACATGAGTGTTGCTCACGTGCACGTGGGAGAGGTCAGGTGGCGTGTCTCCCTGCTGACGGCTGTGGCTCTGCTTTTGTAGAGGTGAGTCTGAGAAGAAGCCCTCGCATCAAGCAGCTGGCACTCGGCAGGAGGAAATCTGGTCCCTTCTATTCTGCGTCTCAGCCGCAGCTGGTCAGGTAACGTGCCTGCCCCACGTCCACTTGGTGGGAAGTATTTTTGGGAAAAGCAGGGTGAAACTTGACCATGGAGATGAGGAAGGGTGAACAGAGAGAAATGAGTGGGATCAGACAGAAGGAGAGAGGGTAAGAAGAGAGATCTGGGAGAACATTGAGGGAGATGAGAGTGAGATTGGGGAGACAGGTGAGCTGAGGGAGGGAAAGGGTGAGATCAGAGAGAACAGGAATTTCAGGGCGATTGTTCAGAAAGAGGGTAACAATCGCTCTGAAATTTAGAGGGGAATGAGAAAACTGAGAGGGAAGAGAATAGGGGAGGTCAGAGATGATTGAGCTCAGAGGTGAGAAGAGGTAACAGGGAGAGTCAGAGTGAGAAGAAGGTGGGAGAGGGAGACCAGGGGAGTGCTGGGAGGGGAGCTTGGACAGAGAGATGAGTGGAATCTGGAGGGAGATCAGGGAGCTGGATCGAGCTCATGGAGAGAAGAGAAAGAACAGGAATTGCAGAGAGTTGAGGGAGAGCAGAGACCATGCTGAGAGAGAAGCATGAAATCACAGAGAACGAGCTGAGGGAGAGGAACAGTTGAGAGAAATGAGTGGGATCAAAGAGAGAAGAGAAAAAGTGCTGATTGAGCTTAGAGGGTAGGAAGAGAGTTTAGAATAAGAAGAGAGAGGAGACAGGGAGATGAGAGATGAAATCAGACAACTGAGCTAAGAAATGAGTGGGATCAATCAGATGGAGGGGAAAAATAGAGGGAGACCGAGTTCACAGGGAGAGAAGAGAAAGATCAATCAGACAAATAGGAATTTCAGAGTTGAGAATGAGAAGAGATCAGAGAGAGATAAGAGAGACCATTGAGCTGAGGGAGGGAGAGGATAGAAAAGAGATCAGAAAGGAGACAGTGAGACGAAAGGGGAAAAAGAATAGGAATTTAGAGTGAAAAGACAGTTTAAAGAGAGTAGAGTGAGAAGAGAGAACAGGGAGTTCAGAGAGAGGGAGAGAAGAGGAAGAGATTGAAACAGGAGAAAGTGCGTGTGGGATGTGCTGGGACTCACTGCGCTGTCCTGGGCCACTCACCTGCAGCGTGCTCCCAGTCACACACACGCCTGCACCTGAATCTTTTTTAATGGAATTTATTGTCATCACATTGGTTAATAAAATCTACAGGTTTAGGTGTACAATCCCATAATATGTCATCTGTATATTGTATTTGCACCCGAATCTTTAGTGTGTGCATGAACGACAAAGGAGGAAGGGGTGGGGTGCAGAGTCCAGGTTTGAATGAGGGATTTTTTTAACGAGCTTAAGGTCAGTATCCCAAAGCTGCTCTGGTTTGGAGAATGTGCTTTCTGCGTCTACACCTTCTACACTCGACTTGCAGCTCCCCACCACCACACACACACACTCAATGCCTGGCGCACAGTAGGTGCTCAGTCGTTGCACTGCCAGTGTAGGGGGTGTGACACCCAGGCTGCCTCAGGCAAAGGTCAGGAACAGTCATGTTGGAGAGAAGGCACCCGTGCCTGACGGGGTGACGCTGAGAGGCGCACAGCAGAGCCGAGTTACCATGTAGCACTCACCACAACCCAGAGGAGCAAACACCTCGCTCCTGACCCTTGTCCTCCTGACCCTTGTCCTCGGTGCCTGTCAGTGGCCGCCTGCCTGAGGACAAGGCCTCCCTGTGGTTCCCCTGAAGCCGTTTGGGACAGGATGGATGGAACAGGCTCCATCAAACACACTGGGTGGGCTCCCCTGCCTCCCTCCATTCGCTGTGATTCCTTCTCTTCCAAAGACATTTTAATGAACATCTGAATTATTTACAGTGACCACAGGCATCACATTCCCAGGGTTTGGTGACCCAATGAATAAAACAGGCGTGTGTTTTGTCATCAAGTGGAGGCTGTGTGTGGGGACAGGCAGAGGTGGGAGGGTGCACACAAGCTCCTTTGTCACAAACCTTCTTCTCTCAGATCCTGTTGTGATGAGGAAGCCTTTGAAATGCAAGGGCCCAACATTCCAAGGTGCTGGGACATGTGCCCGCAGAGAGGAGCAAGGGGAGGTCTGAGAGATGCCCCGAGGCCTGGCAGCCTGGCTGTGGGCACACAAGTTGCTTCAGGCATTACAGGAGACCAGAGAGTCCCGAGCATCACCATTACAGCCAGATGCAAAAAATAAAATGCACTTTTCTGTTAAATTTTGACGAGAACCCATGCTGCTCTAAGTTCAGATTCCCTATAAGATCTCCATTTCATTGGTGAAAGAAATGAGGTCAGACTGAATAAATAACTTCACAGCCACAGAAAGGCAACTTAAATCCAAGTCCGATTCCAAACCCTATTCTCTCTCTGTCACCAGTTAACCAACTGGAAGTTGGAAGAAAGAATCGGGAAAGGAGAAGATAACCATGATGAAGATGAGACACACACACAGTGAGAAGTGACACGCTCACGCTGCCTGCATCTAAGCCGCACCTGGACGCTTCCTGACGTCACTGGCAGCTCACAGGGAGAGCGACTTAGCAAGTGTTCCAAGAGGTTCTTAACATCCTCAGGCTCCAGTGGTGAGATGAAATGCCAATGAAAAATGATGCAAAACATTTGCAAACAACAGAAGTGAAATTGTGGCTTTTTTGTTTTACCTGTATATTCTAACTATTAATTTGATATTAGTGACCATATATGGCTTTTGAAACCAAGAAAATGTTCCTTAGCACAGAGCAGGACGAGTGGTCTTACATTCATAGTTTACTGAGGACCAAGGTAGCAATGGCTGGTTTGACAGCCCTTATTCACCAGACTTGGGTCTTGGGAACCCCTATCCTCCAACAAAATTAAATGGCGGAACATAACTGTGCCATCGCTGCATGTCCTAGAGGAATGAAGGCAGTGCCCCCTAATGGTCCTGTGATAGACGTGGGCAGCATCCGTCACAGCACATCACAGGCTCACCCAGTTGTCTGCCGAACCAAATACAAGAGTTTAAAGAGCAAGGGGAACACTTTCTTCTCTAGGTCACCGGGCACTGCACTCGTCTGAGTCCCACCCCGTGCACTGGCCCCCCATCAGGAGGCTTTTATACTTGGTCACTCCCTCTCTCAATCCCGACTGAGGGCAGCTGCTTCTCTCAATCCCGACTGAGGGCAGCTGCTACATCCCTGTCTCAGCCTGGACCACGCCACTGACGTCCTCTCCCTACTTGGTATCTGTGCCTGGAGGACTGTACACATGTGCACATGTGACACTTCAGACCAAACTCCTGCTCTTCCCTCCAACCTGATGGTGCTGTAGTTCCCTCTCCTCATTCAAGGGCAGCTCTGTATTTCTATCTTCAGGCTCAGAACTTTGGGGTCTGTCTCACCCACACACCCAATCCACCAGCAGATCCTTTAAAATAGAACCAGAATCCAGTACCAGTACCTCCCTCTGGGTCAAAACACCACCACCTCACACCTGTTGCCTCCAGCTCTGCTCACCCATAGTCCACTTCTCACAGAGCAACCAGGGCAACCTTTTCAAGATAGAAGGTGGATTGCGTTCTCACTCGGCTCTATATCCACCAATGCTTTTCTATTCCATAAAAAGTAAAGCAAAAGTCTTTACAATGACCTGCCAGGTTGCACAAGATCTAAACCTCACTCCTTCTCTTTAAAGAGCTCCTCACTTCAGCGCCTCCCCACACACTCTGTCTGGTCCCACCACCTGGTCTCCTGGCTGCACTGAGCACACAGCTCCCCCCCCCCACACACACCTCAGGGCTCCTGTACGGGCTGTTCTTTGCTCTGGGAACACTCCCAGGGGCAGAGTTCTCTCACCTTCATCTGAGAAATGAATTTATATTTTCCAAAGGAAGTGCTTATAAAATGAGCAGACTCAGTGTCCAGCTATGGATTTGTTTTCTATTGAAAAGGGCACGTTCCGTGAAAGCAGACACCTCTCAAATTCCAAACCAAACCTGGCCCTCCAGCCCCAGCCACGCACCAGGAAAGTGAGATGGAAATTATAAGCTGAGATAAGCCAGGTGCCCTCCATCCCCATGAAGAAGGCTCGGGAAGGAGACCTCATGGCCCCAAACCTAGGTCTAAGGACCCTAGGAAGTCACCTGTGGTGTTTTTGCGGAAAAAGATACCCTTTGCCCAGTAACTTGAAGTGTAAGCTCTGGCTCTCTCAGGGGTGGCATTTCACTCTGATCCACAGCACAATAAGCACGCACAGCACCTAACAGAAGTTTCTAGTACAGGAAGGCAGACAAACGGACAGAGAGGAGTTCACATACGGCCGAGGCCTCAGAATGCAAGTCTCCCTACATCAAAATTCCGGGGGTAGTGCCCACCCTCAGGTGACACCTGCTCTTAGACCACGATGTGCACAGCGCTGTGGCGATCACCATGATCCCATGAAACAGGAAAACATGGCCAGGACACACCACTCTTCAGTGTGACTAATAGGGAAGAAAGTTCCATAATTAAGCTAAAAGGAACATTGGGCAGAAAAAAACATGGCGCATATTTACTTTAAATACAACTCGGAGAAGTTTCATGAGGAGACGTGTTTTACGTGGACTCTGGAGGAGGAGGGAAGTAAGAATGGAGGAGGAGGGAAGACCGAGGGTGTGCAGTTAGCCATTCATTCACAGGAAGCAGTTGCTGAGAACCTGTGTCACCTTAGCTATTACAGGCAGCTGTATGAGAGACCGCTAAAACCAAACATTTCCCACGTGGAACTCTTAGACCCCTTCCTCCCCGCTCCCCCCTGAATCCTCCATCTAATTAAAGGAGTGCACCCTTCACCCAGTCACTTAGTCCACAATGTAGGCATCTTCCTTGATTCCTCTTCTCTGATGTCCCTTCTACAATCCGTTGAACAGTAGGTGCTGCCACCGCCATGTTAGAATTACATTATGAGCTAGATCAGACCTTACCAAACCTACGGCTACACACGGAGCCAACCCCAGCCGTTTCTCCCCTAAATCACCACCAAGGCCCCTCCCCAAGGGCCCTGCCTCTGGGCCGCCACACTGTCCGGCGCCCTGCACAGGCCGATCCACGCAGAGCAGCCAGAGGGATCCTTTTAGCAGGGAAATCAGAGCAGGTCACTCCCCTCCAGGTGTTGAATAAAAGGGAAAACCCTCAGCAGGGCCCCGAGGTGCGTCCCTGCTCACTGCGCAGACTCCCCTCCCTCAGCATGGCCAGCTCTCCTGCCTCCAGAGTGGACACTGGCTGTTACCTCTTCTCAGAAAGTGCATCCCAGGAGCCTGGAAAGGCCGGACACTTCCTATCATGTGGGTTTGGGTTCAAGTACAACCTCCCAGACCGTCCTACCGACAGTAGCCGCATCCCACTGTCCAGACACGGACCCCACGGCATTTTCTTCTTCTTAGAAATCATGTTTGCTCTCTTGTTTAACACCTGGAACTGTCAAAAGAAAATAATTTCTCTGTGAGGTCAAGACTGTCATTCACCATCGTTTCTTCAAACCGCAGACCCTTGCCTGGCACACAGTAGGTGCTGAATACATAATTGTTTCATCGAAACAGTCTCGGGGCAGAATAAGAGTGACGACGGCATCACTTCCACAGATGAAAGTGACATTCCTACTCTGAGAAAAATTAGAGAGTAAACAGTTATTAGACAGAATCCCAGGGATCTTATAACCCCAGCAAAGGTGGAGAGCAGGGAGGGGAAATGAAGTAAGTGGGATCCTGGCTTTTCTTTTCCTCACTGTGTGTGACTTTGTGTGTGTGTGTTTTAAATGTATTTTTATTGATTTCAGAGAAGAAGGGAGAGAGAGAGAGAGAGAGAGAGAGAGAGAGAGAGAGAGAGAGAGAGAAACATCAGTGATGAGAGAGAATCACTGATCGGCTGCCTCCTGCACTCCCCACACTGGGGTTTGAGCCCACAACCCAGGCATGTGCCCTGACTGGGAATTGACCGTGGCCTCTTAGTTCATAGGCCAACGCTCAACCACTGAGCCACGCCAGCTGGGCCTAACTATGTGTGACTTTAAGTGAGCTCCTCAACCTCCCTCAGCCTCAATTTCTCATTTGTTCCAAAGATCAAATGAGATTACAATATAAAGAGCCCCCAAAGATCAGACCCTGACAGACACTGGTTCCTTCCATGCCTACTTCTCTCTTTCCCACGACAATCAATGAAATCTTGCATCTAAAACGGCACATTAATGACATCCAGCAGTCAGAACTGGGGACCTCCAAGCCAAAGAAACCTGAGAAATAGTTGGCACTTCCATGTAACAGAGGAGCGTAGTTCTATCAATAAATGCTCATCTATTTGAGAACTTAACACTAAAAGACACAAGGACACTTACAATGTCATAACCAAACCCCAATGAAAGGTCACCGTGGCCACCACTAATCCGTTTAGTCCTAGAACCCGGGCTGCACACCCAGGGCCACTGGGAGGTTGGGGCTGTCCGTGCGCTGACCATGGCGCCCACGGGGGGGACAACGCCAGCCCCCAGAAACGAAGCCTGACGCTGGGTCTCTATGCAGAGAAAGAGACACAACTTTGCAATTTCCCAGAAACGCTGCATGTGTTGAAGGCATTCTGAAGCAAAAATAAAAGGCACCCAAATTGGAAAGTAAAAAGTAAAACCATTATTTGCAGAGGGCGTGATACTGTATATATAGAACGCTAAAGATTCTACCAAATTTACTAGAGCTGATAAATGAATTCAGTCAAGCAGCGGGATACACAACAAATACCCAGAAATCAGTTGCATTTTATACACCAATAATGAACTCTCAAAAAAGGGAAACTAAGAAAACAATCCCATTTTGCATTAAAAAAATACCCAGGAAAAAATTAACCAAGGAGATAAAAGACTTGGAAAATAAGACACTGAGAAACTGAAGCTACAAATAAACGGAAGCATATACCGTCCGTGCTCATGGACGGGAAGAATTAACCTCATTAAAATGTCCATCCGACCCAAAGCAATCTATAGAGTCAATGCACTTTCTATCAAAATAAAATGGCATTTTTCACAGAACTAGAATAAATAATCCAAAAATTTATATGGAACCACAAAAGACCCCAAATAGCCACAACAATCTCAAGAAAGAACAGAGGTGGTGGTATCATGCTACCTAGAATCAAACTATACTCTAAGGCTACAGTAATGAAAACAGCATGGTACTGGAATAAAAACGGACACATACATCCATGGAACAGAATACAGAGCCCAGAAATAAACCCACACCTATACGGTCAATTAATAAATGACAAAGGAGACAAGAACATACAATGGAGTAAAGACAGTCTCTTCAATAAATGCTGGGAAAATTGAACATATGTGCAAGAAAATGAAATTAGACCAACTTCTTACATCATACATAATGAACTCAAAATGCATTAGAGACCATGTGAGACTAGAAACCATAAAACTTTTGAAAAATACAGGCAGTAAAAAAGTGCTCATTACATTTGTTTGATAACCAACTTGTCACTCCCCCTTAACACCCTTCCTTGGCCCTTTCTTCCCCTTTTCCTCCCCGGCCCAGCTTGCTGCACCCTTGGAGGACGCGTTTCTGACCCTGCACGGTGCCCGCCCTCCCTGCCTTTGGGCCTTTGCACCTGCTAAGAGGGGTTTCTCTGCTTTCACTCTGCCCCACCCCAGACCCTGTCTGTTCTCCACACAAAAGCCACATTGATTCAGCACATAGAGCAGATCATCTTACTCGCTGCTTCAAAACCCAGTGGCTCCACTGCTACTTGAATGTCACACGAAGCCTGACCATGGCCCGGGGCACCGGGTTACCTCGCCCAGCCTTCCTTAGATCTCATCTGTGCTCCTCCCTGCTGTGCTCTGTCACCGGCAGTCTCTCCGCCCACTGAATGACCAGCCCACTTCCCCTCCAGCCCGGCTTGCTGTGCCCCGGCCTCAAACGCTCCCCCAGCGCTTTGCAGGGCTGGCTCCTTTTCATGCCACTGAATGTCACCGCATTGGACCAGCCTTCCCTAACCTCTTAGCTAAAGCAGCTCCCACCCCACCAGGTGCTGTTTTCTGGACAGCACTTACCAGCGCCTGGTGTCGCTCCTGTTTGTTGCGTCTCACCCTGCAGGTCTGAGCTGGGGGAGGGCAGGGACTGTGTGCGGATCTTGAGAGTGGCGAACTCCGGGTTCAGTAGATGCCTGTTGACTTGGTGAGTCAATGAATGCGCAGACCACGTGACAGACACACATTTACACAGGCTCACACTCACCTCTGCACCTTCAGTTACAGCTGCACAACGCTCCACTCTTATCAGCAAGGTAGCCACTGTACCTCTCTGTGCACTGACTCCCGCACTGAGAGGCCTAACAGTATAAACACTTTCACCCCCACAACACACATAAGTGCGTGTGCACATGCGCGCGGTTTTCTGCAACATCTTATTCCCACCAGCAATACAGACCCTGACTGCCTTTGCCAGGACAAGCCTCACTGCACCGTGATGCGTTCTTTTTCCTAGTCCGCTCCCAGCGCTCTGGATTGTGCCACTTCTGTAGCTTCTGCAAGAGTCCACCAATCCCAGGCCACGACTGCGCTTCTTCCGGGAGCACCTCCTAAGCTACAGAAATGTCTCACCATTCTACTGGACACCTGTAACTCACAGTTTTCAATGTCAAGTATAACTGAAATATACAAATTAATGATAAAAAACATCAAAACTAAACCTAAACTTTTAATTTGTTTTAAAATAAAAAAGCCACACAGCTTCACCCTATGAAACCTAGTCCCGTTTATGACAAATGCCAATGAAACTACAAGTTTCCTCACATTAACTCATCCCTTTATACATCAAGACTTAGGCTTTTTTCTCTCAAAATCCTTTTTTGATCAGCCCTGGCCGGGTAGCCCAGTTGGTTGCAGCAACATCGCAATACACCAACGTGGCTGGTTCAGTCCCCAGTCGGGCACATACAAGAATGCACAAATAGTGGGTCAACAAGTTGATGTTTCTCTCTCTCTCTCAATCCCTTCCCCTCTCTAAAATCAATACAGAAAACATTTTTTAAATCCTTTTTATCAAATTAAGAGATGTACTTCATTTACACATGCACAAAACAATATGTATTACAAAAAAAAAATTTCTAAGTAGAAGTAGAAACTTCTGCTTTCCACAGACCAAAGCAACTAAAACCTTATTTGGGAAATTTTGAAAACACAATCTATTGTTTTTGTAATCTAACAACACACATTTTTATTTATTGTTAACAATATCTATTTTACAACAGACAAGTATACACAGACTAAAACAGCAGGGCTCCCACGTGCAGCCCGAGCCACACTGGAAGCCTTAGAACCATTTAGTGCTCTGACAGCAGGACTGCGCGGGTGGAGCAGGAATAAATAATAGTGCTTTTGGGAGAATCGTAGTGACAGTAGAGTAGCTAAGGACGGGGCCCCACTGAGGACGGTGCAGTGGGAACTATGCCCCAGGACTGACATGTGCAAAGTTCTAGATCTCCCAACAAAGTGTCTAAGGACCACTAGGCCTGTGGTGGGCTTTCGTCTGCAGCCAGGCCGTGGTAATGAGCCTGCCCGGGGTTTCAAGCACACCTACACTGAGAGAAAGGAAAGCCACCCCGTGTAACTGGGTCCAGTCTAGGCCAGGAAGCCACAGCTAGCTGACTGATCAGGGCTTCTTAGGGATGGATGTTGGTTGAATTGAGGATTCGGGAAGTAGCATCAGAATTGGAGGCCTTTGAAAGTTCTCGCTGTGGAAAAATAAACACCGTCAGGGGCGATATTCCCTCTCATGCAAGCCCGCCCTCGTCAGCTTAGGTTAGGTGGCAGCGTAGGCCCCTGAGGGCCGCTTCTCTGACACAGGTGCATAGCACGGGCTGTGTTAGGAACGATGGGGAGGCACTCTGAGCACCATTCCATTAGTCACAGGTTAAGCACGTGACCCATCCCTCAGCCAGTCCATGTGTTAAAACCCCACAGAAGAGAGATCCCTTTTGTGTCAGAAAGTACTCTGAGTTGCCGAGCTGGGTTGGCAACAAGCTTTGGCGTCTGAGCCCTTTATAAAACAATGGGCCAGACCACATATCTACCAATCCCTGGGGCCGAGGGCCTTGTAACCTGCCGGTGATCTGATCTCATGCTGGAGCACATGGTACAGAAGGAGCAGAGAAAGCACAGAGGACCACGAGAAGGACAGGTGTTAGTGGAGGTTAGTCTACTGGCTGCATGCGGCCTGGCGGAGGCTGCCACCCACAGCAACCAAAACCACGTGCCCCTCCTTCGGCTTGACCACAGGTGAGCAGCTACAGGTGAGCTCCAAGTGGGCGAAATGGGGCTTGACTGAGCAAGCCAGAGAGACGCCCGGACCCGCAGTCCAGCATTCAGCCAGCCAGAGTGCACCCAGGTAGAACCACAGCAATCATGTAATTTAAAAAGGTGCCAGAATAGGAAGCTAACTTCAGGGCTCAAAGCGAGCTGTAGCCATGGGCAACTGGGCCATTCGCCATCTCCCAGCAGGAAGAGAGCTGGCACCCACGCCTGTAACTCGGCATCCCCAGGGTAAGGCAGCCTCGTCCTCTCAGCAGGAAGCTACTGAGAGAAGAGAGCACGCCCCTTAAGTAAAGGGCATTGCAGGGAAGTGTTGGTAAATATGGAGGAGGATACAGGAGCTGAAGAGCATTCTGGGAAAATGACTTTCTCCCACAGCCTCATATGCTTTAGCAGCTCAATGGGATAGAAACAGGCAAAGGCGAGGAAGTGAGCGTTGGCCAGCTCAGAGCGGACAGACAGGTGGCATTCAGCCCCGAGGGTTAGTAAGGCACATACTCCAGGGGAGAAACATCACGTAGGCCAAGAACCTCATTCTAAGCAGCACACAGCTGGGGCTCCCCTCCCAGGCCAGGGGGCCGCTATTCTTTCCAGCACATGGGAGGCCTCTGATGGCACCATCGAGATGCTGAAAGCTTTCTGTTGTGAATAACACGATACAAAAACTTTGCCTGACGGTAGGTGGGGCTGAGAATCCAATCCAAGTCTGCACAAGTTTTCTTGTGAATCGGCAGGTTAGGGTACAGGAACTGAAGCCGGTGACTGGTTATGCGTCTGCCTCGGGAACTCCTGCTTCCTTTGTAAAAAGGGCCTGTGGTCCCACAGCCGACGATTACTGGTTAGTGTAGCCCTGTGCCCAGATGGGAATGAAGCCAGCAGACGACAGACTGGTTTGAGAAAGGGACATGGGACATGCAGGGGTTGCCATACAGACCTGAAGCCCAACAGTGGAGCTGTCAGAGAGGGACGGATCCTTCTAAGAACAGAGAATTAAGACAATTACCAAGAACTCCACCAAGAGAGCACCATGGCAGTGCTGAGAAGGGTCGCCTCCTGCAGCCAGGGACTGGTATTTCTCAAGCAGAAGGATCCGGGTCACATGTCTACTTGCTGCTGTCAACTTCCTATACCTCCCGGAAACCCCCCCACCCCATGCACGGCCAAGGCAGGAAAGGGATTCTCAGCCCCCAAAACGCTGTCCTAGCTGAGCGCCTGGGGCCCCGCGGGAAGACACCCACGGCCCCAACTGTGTGCTCCCCAGAGACTGGCAGATACTAGAAAAGGTCAATTACCGCAAACTCAGAGTAGGTGCTGGCAACAGAGTTAATGCTGAAGTTGCGCTGGAGGGGGGCCGAGCCGGGGTACCCACCGCTCAGCAAGCTGCCATTGAGCTCCAGGTTCTCCTTGTCGGCTCCATGCCGACCAGCACGGGGGTTTTTCTTCCCTGAACAGGTGGAAGTGAAGATTGGCTGTGGGGAAAGGAGAGATCAGCATTTATCCTTATAATGGCCACACACGCGCGCGCACACACACACACACACACAGACTATACCATCTTAATATCACTCATTGTCGGTAACCCTATACAGTACTTGATGTAAAAAACAAATGAACAACCAAAAAACTCTTAATGATTTGCAGAACACCTATCTTGAGCATCATCTGTAAAACACATTACAGCACAGACTCCCCTCCTGTCGCTTCAGCGAGGGGACCCGATTGCCTAGTGACCCAGTGTCAGGGCTGGAACCCACGTGCAGGGCCCTTGCTCAGCAGCCCCTGAAGACCTGGCTTTGAACTGAGTCTGTGGAGCCCACCAGCTCCCTCCAGCTTCCCAGACCCCTCCCAGGGCTCCCCCACGATACCAGTGGGGCTCAGCATGGCCATGCTCTTCTTTCTCTCATTCGGTTTTAGCTTAACCAGCTTGCATCTGCCAACTCGCAGCATCTCAGTGATAACTGAATCCAGGGGTCTTAGAAACTGGAACCAGTAGGCGGGGCCCCTGGATAAACAGGCTGGGGTGGTGCTGGGGACGGGCTGGTACGCAGAGCTTACTAACCTTGCTGCCAGAAGGTGGAAGTCGAGACACGGGGGAGCGGTAGACTGTCCCCCCAAAGGCAGGCCGAATGCTACTGTTGGCCGTGGCATTGGACATGGTGGTAGTGTTCAGCTGAGAAAGAGAGAGAGATTACTCATTCAGGGAACATGATCAGCAATCCACCCCCAGACGACAGAGAAATGAGTCTGGGAAGCATCTAACAAAGATGCATTTCCATAAAGAGCTTTGAACAAACTTGTGAAAAGTGTTCAGAGCCTATTAATGTCTAGTACACGGAGCTATAAAACGGTATAACCGTCTGTTTCTAAAACTAGACAGACACCTATCATATGACCCAGCCCAGGAGAAATGAAAGCACAGCTCCATACAAAGACTCAGACAGAAATATTTATAGCAGCTTCATCTGCAATAGCAACAAACCAGAAACAAGCCAAGATATTCGTCAGGCGAGTGGATAAGCCAACCACATAGTCATACAGTGGATGCTGCTCAACCATAGAAAGCAGTGACCTACTGATGCGAGCACCACCATGATGCATCTCTCAAAATTATGCTAAATGGAAGAAATTATGCTAAGTGAAAAAAAGCCCTATATATGAGTCTCTATATATAAAATGTTAAAAAATGCAAATTACTCAGTAGTGACAGAGCAAATTGTGTTTGTCTGGAAATGGGGGGAAGAGGACTGGACAATGGGTACGTTCACGGTCTGGACTGTGGTGAGTTTCGAGGCGCATACATGTCAGCCTTTATTGAGCGTCCACTGTAGACACTGTGTGTCCATCTCACTCAGTAAAGCTGAGCATTTTTTACACGAAAAAGTCTAGGTGGGTTAAAAACCTCAAATGGGATAGCAAACCTGTTCAAACACAAGACACAGACTAGGACACACAACACAGGAAAAGGTATCTGTTCAAGTACAAGCCCTAAAGAAAACAGGCTGCTAACACGATTACTGTGTTAAAATTAAGAACTTCCTGTTCACCAAGGAAACACCATAAAGAAGAAAAAGACAAGCCGCACAAGAATCCTGGGAAAAGCTACTGTAACACAACTGACAGGAGCAGCATCCAAAACAAAGAATTCCTACAAGCCTTGTAAGAAAGAGACAAATGTTCACTTCATCAGTAAGCAGAGAAATGCAAACCAAAATCATAATCAGACATTACTTCAGACCCATCAGGTGAACAAGAGTCTAGAAGTCGGAAAGTCCCATGTGTCAGGCCTGCACCGGAAGCACAGACTGTGTGATTAGTGCAGCTGAAGCTTCAGAAATGAGTGTTGGGCTTCTGGTCAAGATGGCAGAGCAGACAAACGCTTGCCCCCTCCCAGGACCACAGCAAAAGGACATCTAGACAACAGAACCACCATCACTGAGGACGCCAGAGGCTACCTGACCTGCAGTCCTGTCGAGATTGGTGGGAGGGCAGAGAGGAGGAACGGCAGGTCCCACACCCACTGCGGGTGGGTGATTGGTAGGGACGTCAGCTCTGGAGGTTCCCCTCTGAGGAGCCAGGGGTCCCTGCCCCAAACGAGGCCCCCAAACCCAAGGCTCCAGGGCCAAGAAGAGAAGTCCCATAACTTCTGGCTGTGAAAACCAGGGAGGATGGTGGATGAGTGAGACCGAGGGCTGCCGGAGGCCCACGTGTTCCTCTTAAAGTGCCCACGGACGTTCTCACACTAACTCGCTCTAGGCTGGGGCAGCAGCTCGAAAACATCAGAAACATACGGGGAGGAACTGAACTGTCTGGCTTTGAGGCAAGAGCGGAAGAGGCAGCTTTCTCCCAGACAGCGTGCTGGCAGATGCCACTGTTTCTTTGCTGAGCCCACCTCACCCTGCAGGCACAGGTGGGCATCATATCCGAGCCTCCATTAATTTGACTAACACTTTCACCGCATGTCCATACAAATGGCCCATCTTGGCTCCTGATGTAGACTCTCCTAAAATCTCTTTAAAGTCCACAAACCCCAAACAAGAACCATCTGACTTCAGTGCGCCCCCAAACCTCTTGCCAAGCAGCCCAAGCCTGGCCCTGGGGGCAGCAAGCCTCAGTTCACAGATTGGCCCCTCCTGGGCACCTGCAAGCCCAGCAATCAGTACCAACCATCTGCAGATCGCGGTCTCTCATGCCAGGGCCCTGGGCAGGGCATAATCAGCAGCTGACCTTAGCCTGCACCTCCCAGGAGGCCCCACAGCCAGCACACCCAGTGGACAGTGTCAGACCAGACCACACCAGAGCCCAGCTGAAGTGAGTCCTCCTCTCCACGGGGGGGGGATGCTGAACAGCAGTTCCTCCCCTGTAGCTATAGCCAGTCCTCAAAGCCAATCAGTTTAGGGGTAAATCCCCGCCAATAGAGATCAAGGCTCCACTACAACTGGCCGGTGCACACAGACCACACAGGGCAGATGTACCTGGAGCGCCAGCCCAGGTGACTGGGATGTGCACCATGGGCCCTCCAGGACACCTACCACCTACATAAGGGCCCTCTACCAAGACGGGAAGATGCAAATAAATGGCAATAAATACCTATCACCAATTACTTTAAACGCAAATGGAGCAAATGCTCCAATCAAAAAGACATATGGTGGCTGAACGGATAATGAAACAGACCCTTCCACGTGCTGACTACAAGAGACTCCCTTCAGATCAAAAGACACACAAAGTCTGATAGTAAAGGGATGGAAAAAGCTATTTCATGAAAAAGTTGGTGTGGCAATACTTACAGCAGACAAAACAGACTTTAAAACAAAGGCTATAAGAGACAAAGAAGGACCCACCAATTCTACTTCTGGGTATGCATCTGAAGGAACCCAAACACTAATAAGACATATACATACCTATGTTCCTTACAGCATTATTTACAATAGCCAAGAGACAGAAGAAACCTAAGTGTACATCAATATATGAAAGGAAAATTAAGTGGTAGCCCTAGCCGGTTGCTCAGTGGTTAGAGCATAGCCCTGTGGACCCAAGGGTCCCAGGTTCAATTCCCGGTAAAGGGCATGTACCTCTGTTGCAGGTTCGATTCCTAGCTCTGGTTAGTGTGCGTATGGAAGGCAACTAATCAATATGTCTTTCACATCGATGTGTCTCTCTCCACCCTCATCTCCCTCCCCTTCTACTCTCTCTAGAAATCAATGGGAAAAAGATCTCTGGGAAAGGATTTAAAAAAAAAGAGTGGTATATACATATAATGCAATATGACTCAATCATAAAAAAATAATCTCTTGCCACCTGCAACAACATGGATGGACCTTGAGAGTATTATGCTCAGTACAATAAGTCAGAGAAAGACAAATACCATATTATTCACTTATATGAAAAATCTAAAGAACAAAATAAATAAACAAAACAGAAACAGACTTATAGATACAGAGGATATTTTGACGGTTGCCAGAGGGAGGAGGGTTGGAAGGCTGGGTGAAAGGGGAAGGGATTAAGAAGCACAGATTGGTGATTACAAAATAGTCCTGGGGAGGGAAAGCCCAGCACAGGGAATACAGTCAATAACATAGCTACGTAACAGCCATGTGTGGTGCCAGGTGGGCACTGGACTTATAGGGGTGATCACATTTTAAGTTATTTAAATGTTCAGTCACTGGGTGGTACAGCATTATATTAGTTTCAGGTATACACCAACTGTAATTACAAAATAAAAAATACTGTAACCCTGGCCGAGTAGTTCAGCTAATTAGAGTGTTGTCCCAACACACCAACACTGCAGTTTGGTCCCAGGTCAGGGCATATACAAGAATCAACCAATGAATGCCATCAGTAAGTGGAACACAAATCATTGTTCTTCTCTTTCTCCCCCTTCCTCTCTCTCTGAAGTCAATTAAAAAAAATAATCTATATTTAAAATTAAAATAATAAATTAAGAAACAAGAAACATATGAGGGCAGCACTTTGACAGCAAGGATAGCCCACCTGGTAATCTTAGCAGAGAGATTCTCAAACCTTTAATTAAAATAAGCCTTTCTAGAACAGAATATTAGTGTTTTTATGTATGTTTTTAAAAGCTCACCACATTATTTCCATAATAATATTGAACACCAGGGAGCTAGTTTCATAAAATGTTAAGAGGACAGAACAAGTAGCTAACAATGAACATGTACTTGAAGAAAGTTTGATGCTATGAAGAAAAACCCACAAACAATATAAAATAGGCAAAAAGGCAGAAATCAAAATTATATAATGTGAACTCTACTTTGTAAATACACATTATTATTAAAAGCTGTTTTAAGCCCAACCAAGGTGGCTCAGTGGATGAGCATCGACCTATGAGCCAGTAGGAAGCATGCTCGGGTTGTGGGACTGATCCCATGTGGGACATGCAGGAGGCAGCCGATCAGTGATTCTCTCTCATCATTGATGTTCCTATCTCTCTCTCCCTCTCCCTTCCTCTCTGAAATCAATAAAAAAATATTTTTTAAAAAGCAAGACAAATACCAAATAGTTTTAGTACTCTTCTTGGAATTATGGTACAGGTGCTTTTAAAATGGTTTTTATATATTATAAAGTACCAGAGGCCCAGCGTGCGAAATCATGCGAGACCCAGAAACCCTCCGCGCCACTAGATCCATCAATGCACCTCCTGGTGACTGGTCGTTTGGTCGTTATGGTGTTACAGTCACTGGCTTTTTATAATGTAGATGAGTAGAAGGAGAAGAGAAATAATGCTCCAATCTCAAATGGACTCAACTGAAGTCTCCACAAACCCTTCCCCTTCCCTGCAGGACAATCTCTGCAGGACAGATGGCGAGAGCCGGCGTGGCCCGCCCTCCACACGCCCTGTCACTAGTGGGCCACGGCGCCTCCTTACCTTGCGCACTTTGCCCGGGGTGGTGGGAGTCATTCCCCGCCGCTTGTTGGGTGTCCTGGGAGTACTGCCGTACAGCATCTCTGTCTCTGTCTGCTTCTTGTTCTTCAGTTGCTGTGTGACAGAGGCAACAGTGACACATCCCAGGGACAGAGCAGGTCTGGCTGCTCACATGACCACCCTCCCCTCTTCCCAAACTGGGTTCACGTACCCTTTCCTGCTTGGCTCGCTCCTTCTCTAACCGATGCGTCTCCCACTGCTCAGTCACGTACTCCATAAACTTCTGCCCATTGACCACGAACGCTGCTGAGTGCTTCTGTTCCCACATCTCGATCTGGGCCTTCAATTCCTCTTCCAGCTGAGACCAGACACAAGCACGTGTTATTTACTTCAAACCTTTGGTGTGAAGCCTGAAGGAAATGACTCCTCCTTCCCGAGCTTCACCAGGCTGACTCCGGGCCGGACCCACTTGGGGAAATGTCAGAGTAGCTGACATCAAAGGCCAGGGATGGTGTGTTCACAATACACAGCCCAGCGTCGCCACTGGTTTTGGAGCTGAAAGTGAGAGCATGGCGTGCAGTGAGGGCAGCACCATCTGGGTCAGGCCTGGGCCCTGCCTCCTGCGAGCCGGGAAAAGTGGGCAAGTTACCTAAGTTCTCAGTGCCCCGTTTCCTCATCGTAAAAATGGAAAGCACTTTGAAATAATACCTGGCTCTTCATTCAGTGAATACTATTATCATTATTAAAACAGAGAAGATACTTAAGCCCTTGCTAAAGATAAAGCGCTTGCTCTGTGTTATCGGCTGAACTGTGCCCCCTCTCCACCCCGTTCATATGTTGAAGTCTAACCTCCAGTATCGAGGAATGTGGTTTCATTTGACGTGTGAAGACAGGGAGAGACAACCGCCTACAAGTTTTGGAAGAAACCAGCCTGCCTAGGCCTTGATCTGACTTCCAGCCCCAGACGTGTGAGAAAATACATGTCTTTGTTCAGGCCGCCCAGTCGGTGGTATTTTTATGGCTGTGCTAGAAAAGTAATACACCTTGACATACAGCTGCTTATGCCAGTAAGTCCCCGTGTTTCTTATCCTTGCCTAACCCTTGAAAGAGAAGACAGTTTGGGGCAAATGATTCAAAGCAAAGAATCCACAAAAAGTGAGGTATTTTGTAGTCAAGCACCAAAACTATTAACACTATTACCTTAGGGAGCGTTTTCTGGAGCCTGGCTCGTTGCTTTTCCTCCTTCAGAAGATTTCCTCCTCGATTTGTAAATCGACTTGGATCTGATGCTTTTCTCTGAAAATACATTTTAATTAGAGTAAACCCTGGAACAAGCAATCAGACCAATCCCTTCTGCTAGGACTCGGATGTACATTACTAACCCACTGTAAGCTATAAGCGTCTATAGACGCAAGCAGTGGACCTTCCCTACATGCCACGCGCATCTATAAAAAAAAAATTTTCCCTAGGCGGCAGCCCTGACCAACTTTAAAATCGTTTTTCGTGAAAATTTTCAGCTGAAAATATTCAAGAACACCCGAATTGGGAGTAATATATTTATTTTTATAATATTCATTGCAAATTGACTTTTTAAATTAAATTCAAAATATCATGGCGTGTGGAGATGGTTTCCATTTTGGACGCGTGGCAGTTAACTGGTTAAGGAGACTGAGGTTTGCATCCCCACTCCCTCTGAGCAGTGAGGAACAGAGGGGGCCTAAGGCAGGGGAGCTGGGTGTGAGCACATCCACTTGGTGCAGGAAAACCAGTGCTTCCTTTGTCATCTAAAAAGGAAGACAGGCTTCAATATTAGCGCACCACGTCACTGGCTCCATTCCTTGGTTCAGATGTCAAAAGATTACATCACCTACAGGAAATGAGCTGTGTGGAGGGACAAGGGAAAGGTCTACACTCAGAGCTTGGTGGGCACCCTACCTGTCCACTCTCTTTCGGCCTATTGAGACAATGCAGCTTAAATATGCAAGGTTAAGGGCTATAGACAATCTGGTTTTCACTGAATTGACCCTCACAAAATGGACAAAAAAATATAGTATGTTAGGCTTATTTTTTGGTTTTTTTTTTTTTTAATTCTATCATGTATACCAGTTCAGTATACCAGAACAGTAATAAAAGCATATAATTTAGAAATATAAATTAGATGTGTACACTCAAAATTAGGGCAGGTCATCAGAAAAGCAGAACCAATCCTGACCATTTGCTAAGCTTGTGAAGAAATTCCATTCCCCTCCCAGCCTGCTGGGTCGGTGATGGCCTAGAAACAGTACCTACAAGGGACGGGAGTTAGTCTCTCACTTTTTCTTAAACACTTGCATGTCAACAAGGGCTACGTATTTGGCTCTTTACTGACAGTTATTCCTCCTCCTTCTTGCTTTCAAGCAGAAGTCAGGGGTCACTGAGGACGGGGAAACCTGTCCTGAAACAGCTGTAAGGTCTCACACAGTTCTCCCACTTCTGAGTCCTGGTCTCCCGCCTGTAAATGTGAAGTTGAACGCAGGACTCCCTGAAGGACCCATTGGGCTCTAACAGGGCCAGCGTGAACCTGAGAGCAAGGCTGCTTGAATTTTGTGTCCGCTACGCCGCCTCCTAGTCCCAGCCCCGAGCTCTAAAATGCTCTGAGGGAACCTGCCTGTGCTATATCGATCAGAAGAAACGGAATTCAGTATACAAATGTGCACTAAACCCAGGCAATTTTCTAAGAAAACAGCAAGTGTTGGAAGAGAAAATACTACTTGCCTGGCCCAATATCTATCCTTCACTCCCTCCTCAGTAACAGAACCCGAACTCCTCTGTGGCAGCAAGACCGCCATGCTCACAGGTGTGGCGTATGAGCAGAGATGCTGGGACCAGAGCCTGGAGAGCCCTTCGAGGGGCTGTCAGGACAGTGCTTCTGTGTCCCTTTCTCCACATGGCGCCCGAGGGCTGTGGTGGGAGCTCGAGGGCCAACCAGAACCTGAGGATAAGGGCCATGAGCCGGAGAAGCCTGGGACCCACTGACTGTGGAACTGCCACACCTGCCCAGCAGCCCCCTCTGGACTTCCTTTATGCCAGAAACTTCTACCTTAATGAAGCCATTTGTTCGGGGTTTTTCTCCTATATGTTCCTGTACATAAGCCTCACAAATACAGATGGGTCAGTCAGTAGTAAGCTAGAGACGTAGTGATGAAGATACTGGTATTAGAAACTCAGTAAAGAGAAAAGGAGACTGACTCTATAAAGGACATGCTTTCTTTCCTTTTTTTTTTTTATCCTCACCCAAGGATATTGTTCCATTTTTAGAGAGAGGGGAAGGGAGGGGGAGAGGCAGAGAGAAACCATCCACAGATGTCTCTCTCACATCAACTGGTTGCCTTCCCGACGCTCCCCAACCAGGACCAGGGATTGAGCCTGCAACAGATTGAGAGGTAAGTGCCCTTGACCAGAACTGAACCCAGGACCCTCCAGTCCGCAGGCCGACACTCTATCCACTTAAGCCAAACCAACCAGGGCAAAGACATGCTTTCTTCATACTTCATTGTCCTCTAAGGAAAACAGAGGAAAGTGAGGGCAGTACCTCAAACTCTAAGAAAAGCCGCCAGCTTTCTTCCCACTTCTGCACGCCTTCAAAGAGTTCTTTGTGAACCTCGTAGTAGTTTCTTAACCGCACAACCTCAGCGTCATGGACCTGGAGCAGACTTTCTGTGTAGTCCTCTGCAAGATAGAAGCCCAGGAGTTTTAAAAATCCCTCTAGTGTTTAGCATCTTACTTTCTAACCCCTCATTCCCTAAACTGGAAATAGATTATCCTTCACTATAGTAAAAACGTTACATGAATAAGTATACACTGTGGATAATAAAAATCTGGTTTTTCACCATCAGCCTGGAGGGACTAGGGAGTAAGGACCTAAAGTGTGGACTAAAATGACTAAGACTCGCAACGCTCTGTGTCATCTCTCACCTTCTCTTAGCTTTCTTTCATATCCTTTGTTTCCACCCTGCTCAGTAGTGGGCTGGGTCACAGAAAATGTCCCCAATGTGGAATTTATTAGATAGCCTCATCTTTTTTTTTTTTTAAATATATTTTATTGATTTTTTACAGAGAGGAAGGAAGAGGGATAGTTAGAAACATTGATGAGAGAGAAACATCAATCAGCTGCCTCCTGCACACCCCCACTGGGGATGTGCCCGCAACCAAGGTACATGCCCTTGACCGGAATCGAACCTGGGACCCTTCAGTCCGCAGGTTGACGCTCCATCCACTGAGCCAAACCGGTTAGGGCGATAGCCTCATCTTTATACTCAGTTCAGGTCAGACTAGAATTCTGCTGGGCTCTGGGGTCAGACTCTGTGGCCTTAACTGTGAGCTCTGCCCTCTACCCACTCTGCCTCGGGTTCAAGTTGCTCAACATTTAGGCACCTGTGTCCTCATCTCTTGACATGAGATTGAGATCTTATTGTTAAGAGTTTGACATTGCACCTGGCATAGAGTAAGCAGGCGCTGATAAACTTGAGCTTCACAACTACAGGCTACAGTGATAAGCTGCTTCAGAAATCAAGACATCCCTTATTTCCCAGGAGCATCTGCAAATGCTCACTGATACAGGAATGACAACTTATGGTGAAAGACTTGAAAAGGTAGTTCTATCTGTCCAGCAGAGGAAACACTTTCTGGTGAACATGTGCACTTCTTTACAAGTGCAGGCCACATCAAGGCCACCGCTCCTGCACTGACCATCATAATAAGCAGCAAAAGCTTGTCTCTGCTCCTGGCTGTAGAAACACTGGTCCCAGTACTTAGCCAGCTCCACTCGTATCGCCTCAATCACTTTCTTCATGTTTTGCATTTTCAGTTCCTCCAAGCGATCCACTTCTAATTGCAGCTGAAACACAGATATCGGGTAAAGGGGCTTGTTATACGTTTACACTCACAGCGCTTTGCAAAATTTTTCCATTTTTATTTATTTATTTTTGTTAATCCTCACCCAAGGACATATATATTTTTAATATATTTTTATTGATTTCAGAGAGAGAGGGAAAGAGAGACAGAAACATCAATGATGAGAATCATTGACTGGCTGCCTCCTGCACGCCCCCTACTGGGGATCGAGCCTGCAACTTTGGCATGTGCCCTTGACTGGAATCGAACCTGGGGACCCTTCAGTCGCAGGCTGACCCTCTGTCCACCAAGCCAAACCGGCGAGGGCCAAGGATATTTTTCCATTCATTTTTTTCTTTTTTAGGGAGAGTGAAAGGGAGAAGGAAAGACAAGAGAAAAACATCAATGTAAGAGAAACACATCAATTGGTTGCCTCCTGCACGAGCCCCGATGAGGGCCCGGGCAGGTGAGGAGCCTGCAACCAAGGTACGTGCCCTTGACCAGAATCGAACCGGGACCCTTTGATCCACAGGCCAACACTCTATCTACTGAGCCAAACCAGCTAGGGCAAAAATTTTCCCTTTTTAAATAAAATTACAGCACAAAATCACAGAGGTAGGCTGACACTCTAACAATGCTATCAAAGGAGCCAGAAACCTAAGAAAGGTACAGGAAAGATAAAAGATGAACAGGTTACTGCCACGTTTTTCTGATGCTTGCTTTAAAATAGACTTGCTTGCCCTGGCCGGTGTGTTTAGTGGTTAGAGCGTTGGCCTGTGCACTGAAGGGTCTCAGGTTTGATTCCAGGTCAAGGGCAGGTACCTGGGTTGCTGGTTTGATCCCCAGTCTGTCAGGGCGCATGTGGAAGGCAGCTAATTCATGTGTCTCTCTCACATCATTGTTTCTCTTCCTCCCTTCTACTCTCTCTAAAAATCAATGGAGAAAATATCCTGGGGTGAGAATTAAGAACAACAAAAAAAAGACTTGTTCAAGGCAGAAGTTGGTAAAGACATGGGATCAGACATAAAAATGCCTGTAGAGACTACCGACCCAGCACCCTATGGGTTTCCTACCGCTTTCTTAACTTTGGCCTTCGACCCAGTCATAATCATGGCCACAGCTTCTCGCTCTTCTTCTGGTATTTGCAGCCTGTCCCAGAGCTCCCGGATCTGAGCACGCAGCCCCTCGCACACTGCTTCGTTTTGTGATTTCCGCATTTCCAGCTGTGGCAAGGAAAGACAGTGGTCACGGCAAAGGCAGCAGCTGAGGCTAGCCCTCTGGCTTCCCACAGTATCTGGACCCGATACAGAATAAGCACTATTACAAGATTGTGAAGAGGTGTGTTTTCATGACTTCTGAACACAAACTATAAGTCTGTCATTTACAGCAGGATCTCAGACCCCAAGAATTAGAATTCAAATTTTGAAATAAAAAAAATTATTTTTCAGGTGGAGGAGGGCAATGGGGGGAAAAAAGAGGAATATCTATAATAATCTCAATAATAAAGGTTTAAAAATTTTTTTCAATTAAGCACTAATTCAATGACTATTATTTCATCCATAAATTCATATTCTTACAGCTACATATAAATTAAGTTTTTTGTTTAAAAAAAAATCAAGGTTGTATAGCATATACTATCTTTATCCTCCCTCCCTCATTCTCTTAACCTACATTGGGTCCTTATATAACACTGAGCGGGAAAACTGTCACTTTTTTCAAATTGCTGGTTACTATGGAGATGAGATCCCAGGCCATATTCCGAATAGACATTACCTGCTGTAGCAACTTCTGTAGTGCTGCAATATTTTCCAAAGATAAACAAAAGGCCTCTTCATCTTCACACACCACATCTCGTTCGAAGCTTGTGTCTGGGGTGTGATCTAATTCTTCCATGCACAGTATGATCTGTCTCTTTATGTTGACAAACTCCTCACGCCGAGATGCCTGTAAAAGCAAATGATCAGAAGATACCCACAGGAAAGTCAAGCTGACCTTTAGGAAGCATGGTGCAAGGTGTATACCTTTGTTTCCCGCAAAGTTGCCAAATGTTTTCTGAACTGGTTCAGCTCTTCCAGGCTGGGAACGGAATCGCTGTCAATTTCATAGTGTGGCATGCAAAGAACTTCACACAGTTCTTGATCCTGTTCTGTAAGTAGTTTCAGTTCACGTTTCCTCTCCTTTTTCTGTTTGCGCATCAGCTCCACCTGAGTGCGCAAGTCTTTTTCCAGCTGCAAGATGGTCGGCTCTCCTTCCTCCTGTAGAAGAGGATATACCGTTGTTACAGGGTTCCAAGTGGATTTCCTCAAAGGAAGAGCAGGACAACAAAAGAGGGCTAAATGACAGACTTCTGGTTAAACTTACAAATACATCAATTCATGGCACAGTATCATCTATGCCTAACTTTTCCTCAGAATTAAAAACAAAAAAGTTGTATATGCCTCACAGACTGATAGCAAGAGGAAGTGTTTTAGACTAAAGCAGGCAACACTCATCAGCTGATTCACCTCTGGCAAGCTGTCCCTCCTGGGAGCACACCCACGCCTTTCTCCCCTCCCCCGTGCATCTCGGAAACTCTAAGAGTCCCCAGGAGACTTACAATCAGGGGAGCAATGGGCAGCGTCTTGTCCCGGGCCAACCCCTTGAGCCTGTCTCCAAGGCCCCTTCTCTCTGACTTCCCGGAACAGCTCCCACAAGACTCTCTCTATTTCTTCTACCCTAAGCCCTTCCTTGTTTCGCTGTCCCCAGCTTTAATAAACAAACTCTCAAAAAAATAAATTAGCTGCTTCACCTCTCAACAGGGCAACTCTTTACGCCAGTAAAATGACTGCTGGAACTGGCTGGCCAGGCAGCACATTTCCCCCACTTCTCGTGTCCTGGACCACCCTGACACAGACACCCTCCACTCAGCCCCCAGGCAAAGCTCCTGCCTCAATCTCAGACCCAAACAGGAGCCCGGACCGTGTACCTGAAATGGCTCAACACGCAACTCGCTGCACAAGACAGCCAACTCTTTTTGACAGTTGCCTATGCTTTTAATGAGCCTTTCCTTCAAACTTTCCTCTTCAGCAATCATCATATCCAGGAGGTCCTACCGGAGAGAAAAAAGCCCCATAAAAGTTTGGAACTAAGGGGGGAAAAATCCCAAATAACAAATAACACCAATAATTTCAAAATTTTAATACCCATATCCTCCTGCAAAGACACCAGCACTAAACTCACCTTGATATGCTTATGCACAACCTGAGTCCTTTGTAACCGCTGGTCCTCAGGAATCCCAATCAATTCCCATATTTCCCGAAGGTGAGTCAGGGCTTTCTGGAGACATAATATGGACTCCTCCGCAATCACCTCACTGGAAAGCAAAAGAGAAATCAGCTGCATGAGCCACTGCCTCTGACACACTAAGAGAAGTATTTACAGCCCTGGCTGGTGCTCAGTGGTTAGAGCATTGCACCGCAGACCAAAGAGCCTCGGGTTCGATTCCCTATCAAGGTATATACTTCGGTTGAAGGCTCGATCCCTGGCCCTGGTCAGGGTGTGAAAGGGAGGCAACCAATCAATGTTTCTCTTTCACATCAATGTCTCTCTCTCTCTCTCTCTCTCTCTGAAAAAAAAAAAAAAAAAGACTGTCCTGCACTAGAGATTGAGGTGTAGAGTAAGCATGTCAAACTTGCGGCCCACATGCCTCACTTATTTGGCCCATGTTAGCCTTTGAGTTTGACATGCTTAGTGTAGAGGACCTACCTAATACACAGTCACAAACCCAACAGAAAGCCAAAATGAGACAAAGAAACAACCCCCAAATGAAAGAACTAGAGAAGTCTCCAGAAAAAGAGATAAATGAAGCAGAGATAAGAAATTTATCTGAATCAGAGTTCAGAATAATGATGGTAAAAATGCTCAACAGCATGAAAAAAGATATAGTAACTATGAAAAAAGAACATTCTGAGATAAAGAATGACGTAACACAAATAAAGAACACATTGGAAGGAATATACAGCAGATTAGGGGAAGCTGAGGATCGAATTAGTGAATTAGAAGACAGAGTTGAAATATCACTCAGAGAGCCAAAAAGAAAAAAAAAAACAATTAAAAAACAGGACAGCTTAAGGGAGCTGTGGGACAATGTGAAACGTAACAATATTAGAATAGCAGGTGTGCCAGAAGAGGCAGAAAGGGAGAAAGGCATAGAGAAGGTGTTTGAAGAAATAAAGGCAGAAAACGTCCCTAAAGGAAAAAGTCACGTAAGGTAGGAGAACCCCAAACAAGAAGAATTCAAACAGGCCCATGCCCAGGCACATCATAATTAAAATGCCAAAAATTAAAGACAAAGAGAGAATCTTAAAGGCAGCAAGAGAAAAGAAAACTGTTAACTACAAAGGACTTCCCATAAGGCTGACACTTGATTTCTCATCAGAAACTCTACAGGCCAGAAGTGAATGGCATGAAGTACTCAATGTAATGGAAAGCAAGGATCTGAGACCAAGATTACTATATCCCGCAAGGCTATCATTCAAAATAGACGGTCAAATAAAGAGCTTCCCAGACGAAAAAAAGGCTAAAGGAGTACATCACCACCAAACCAGCATTACAAGAAATGCTAAAGGGATTGCTGTAATGAGAAGAAGAAACAGAGAGAGAAACCTGGCCATACAGAATTAAAATGGCAATAAATAAGTACCTATCAATAATAACCCTAAATGCTCCAATCAAAAGGCATAGGGTAGCTGACTGGATACAAAAACATGACACAACTATGTGCTGTCTACAGAGACCCACTTCAAAACAAAAGACACATAGGATGAGAGTGAAGGGATGGGAAAACTTTTTCCATGCAAATGGAAAAGAAAAAAAAGCTGGCGTGGCAATACTCATATCTGACAAAATAGACTTTAAAATGAAGGCCATCACAAGAGACAACAAAGGTCACTACAGAATACTAAAGGGATCGATCTAACAAGAGGATATAACCCTGGTAAACATATATGCACCCAATATAGGAGCACCTAAATATAAAAAAAAACTTCTAGAGGACTTTAACGGAGAGATCGACAACAATGCAGTCATAAGGGACTTTAACACCCCTCTGACTTCACTGGATAGATCTTCCAAACAAAAACTTAACAAGGAAACAGACTCTAAAGGACACACTGATCAGATGGGCTTAATTGACATTTATAGAACATTTCACCCCAACGCAGAATATACATTCTTCCTAAGTGCACATGGATCATTCACAAAGATAGACTACATGTTAAGACACAAAACAAGTCTCTACAAGTTCAAGAAGATTGAAATCATATCAAGCATCTTTTCAGATCACAGTGGAATGAAATCAACTATAGTAAAAACGCCCAAAACATTCAAAACATGGAGACTAAATAGCATGTTATTAAACAATGAATGGTTACCAACGAGATCAAGAAGAAATCAAAAACTTCCTGGAAACAAATGAAAATGAACACACAACCACCCCAAATCTCTGGGACATAGCAAAAGCAGTCCTCAGAAGGAAGTTCATAGCACTACAGGCATACCTCAAAAAACAAGAAAAATCAGCAATAAACTATTTAACCCTACAACTTAAAGAACTAGAAAGAGAACAAGAAAAGCCCAGAGCAAATAGAAGGAAGGAAATAATAAAGATTAGAGCAGAAATAAATACCATACAGACTAAAAAAAAAAAAAAAAATCAATAAAACCAAGGGCTGGTTCTTTGAAAGGATAAACAAAATTGATAAACCATTAGCCAGACTCATCAAGAAACAAAGAGAGAGGACCCAAATAAATAAAATCAGAAACAAAAGTAGAGAAGTAACCACTGACACCACAGAAATACAAAGGATTGTAATAAAATACTATGAACAACTATATGCCAACAACCTGGACAATGTGGATGAAACAGACAAATTCCTAGAAAAATACAATCTCTCAAAACTAAATCAGGAAGAATAAAAAAACCTGAATAGGCTAATAACAACTGATGGAATAGAAGCAGAAATCAAAAAACTCCACCAAACAAAAGCCCAGGTCTAGACCACTTCATGGAAGACTTTTACCAAACATTCAAAGAAGAACTAACACCGATACTCCTCAAACTATTTCAGAAAATCCAAGAGGAAGGAACACTTCCAAATTCTTTTTATGAGGCCAGCATTATCCTAATTCCAAAACCAGATAAAGACACTACAAAGAAAGTTATAGGCCAATATCCCTGATTAACATAGATGTTAAAATGCTCAACAAAATATTAGCAAATTGCATCTAGCAATATATATTAAAAGCAGTGGTTCTCAACCTTCTGGCCCTTTAAATACAGTTCCTCGCCAAAACCGGTTTGGCTCAGTGGATAGAGCGTCGGCCTGCGGACTGAAAGGTCCCGGGTTCGATTCCGGTCAAGGGCATGTACGTTGGTTGCGAGCACACAGCTACTCGACGCGACGCTACTTTGCGGCGGAAACGTGCATTTACAGACCCTCGTATTATTTAGCATAATTTTGGAACCAAGTAACGTATTATAATGATATTGGACTTATATGAATTGGGTGACATCGAGGAATGTATATTTGCAAAAAAAACAATATTTTATTGTTTATAATTTTGTACAGTATGATAAGTTTTGTAACACTCCCCAATATGCATTGCAGGCTGATTAGTGCATGTTTGACAGTAATAAGTGGTTTGACGCCTGCCACCAGGTGTTTTCCTGTTAGAACACACAATGCAGTCCCGTTTTCTTTGTCCCACATCAGGAATATGTAGTTTATTGTTTAATCCGACACAAAACCCGCTGACATTTCTTGTATATATCTTAGTAATTTTACGATATTTTGATTTAATTTCTTGTGCCATTTCAAGATAAAACTTCAGGGAAACATGCATGTCTCAAAAATAAACTCAAATAGATAAAGGATTTAAACGTAAGACAGGAAACCATAAAAATCTTAGAGGAATCCATAGGCATTCAGACATATGTCATAGCAATATCTTTACGGATACAGCTCCTAAGGCACAGGAAACTAAGGAGAAAATAAACAAATGGGACTACATCAAAATAAAAAGCTTCTGCACAGCAAAAGAAACCATCAACAAAACAACAAGAAAGCCTACCGCATGGGAGAACACATTTGCCAATGTTATCTCCAGTAAGGGTTTAATCTCCAACATTTACAGGGAACTTAACAAAAGGAAGATAAACAATCCAATAAAAAAAAATGGGCAAAGGACCTAAATAGACACTTTGCGAAAGAGGACATTCAGAAAGCCAAGAGACATACGAAAACATGCTCCAAGTCACTAATCATCCGAGAGATGCAAATCAAAAGAACAATGAGGTACCATCTCACACCAGTCAGACTGGCTATCATCAACAAATCAACAAGCGCCAAGTGCTGGAGAGGATGCGGAGAAAAAGGAACCCTCTTGCACTGCTGGTGGGAATGCAGACTGGTGCAGCCACTATGGAAGACAGTATGGAGTTTCTTCAAAAAATTAAAAATGG
>NW_005871931.1:46353-47904 GCF_000147115.1 Myotis lucifugus
TCAATGGAAAAATATCCTTGGGTGAGGTATTAACAAAAAACAAAAACACACACAAAAAATGTAGGGTTGTAGAAAACTAAAACGGGATTTAGAAAAATAAACAGAAGCAAACATAAGATTGCTCCGAGGACTATGAGAGGTTATTTCCCCTTCTTATTTTTTCAAAAATGTATTTTCATTATTTTCAGAAAGGGAGAGGGAGAGAAAAAAAATCAATGATGAGAGAGAATCACTGATCGGCTGTCTCCTGCACACCCCCTACTGGGGATCGAGCCTGCAACCTGGGCATGTGCCCTTGACTGGAATCAAACCCAGGACCCTTCAGCCTGCAGGCCAATGCTCTATCCACTGAGCCAAACTAACTAGGGCTCCCCTTCTCCTTATTGATACTTTCGGAAAAATTGAAATCACCGTAAAAGGGGAAATTACTAAGGCCCTTGTAGATACTGGGGCTACTTTATCTGTCCTTAAACCCTCCCCAATTAAGTAGCACTCTCCCTTGGAGTAAAGCTTCTATTCAAATGGTAGGGACAGCTAAGTCAGAACCAGTTCCCTTCCAGTTAGGGAATGTTATGGGGCAATATACAGGATGTCCCCCAAAATGTATACAAACTTTAACAGCTGATAGCTCAATTGATGTTTCTTTCTTTTCAAATTTAACCCATTGGAATTAATTATTCAAAGTGTGTATACATTTTGGGGGGACACCCTGCATATTTTTACTAGTTAAATCTGCTCCAATTCACCTAATAGGGCAAGAGTTTATTAGTGAAGCAGTGAGACAAAGAATGGGCCACCTCACAGACAAAGCACCTGAGATTTTCTTGAAATCAAGGACGGCCACATATCCTTTCCCAGAAGGGTGGAATGTATTTAGAAACAAATTATTCAGATACTGAATTGGGAAAATCATGATTTTAAAGGAACTCCACAAGAGGAAACTAATCTTGAAACTGACTGAAGGTTTGTTACAGGTCATTCCAATACAACTTCAGGCCTTTCCCAGTCTTGAACATCCTTTATGCACAAGCAGGAATTTAGCCCACTACGCAAGGTTACTTCTTAAACGGGGGCTTGTCACTTTAATCTGAGCCCTGTAACTCTCCTATCCTTCCAGTAAAAATCAAAAACACTGAAATGTGCAAGGATGGGGAATTGTACAGGATCCCGTAACTATCTGGGGAGGCGCAGGGGGTGGGAGTGGGCAAGGCTAGTTGCTTGTGAGTAGCGCCCCATGTGAGAAGAGGGGAAACCTGAGGCCTACAATGGAAGCAGGCGGGGTAGGGGGCTCAAACCCCTCCTGCCGGCCTTCCTGTGCCCCTCAGGGGGCCGCCCAGCCTCGTGCAGGGGCCAGGGAGATGGGGCAGGAAGAAAAGAGGGTGTGCGCCACCTGGTGAGACACAGGTAGTTTGGGGCATCTTGGGGCCAAGCGGTACCATCCATTGTCCACACCTGCTGCTGCGGCCAGTTTAGTGTAGAGGGCCTGTCCGAGCGAGATGGTCTCTGGCTCCTTGAAGGCAATTTGAGCCCGCGGGAAGGGAGGGAAAGAAG
>NW_005871931.1:48944-51951 GCF_000147115.1 Myotis lucifugus
CCATTAGCCGCCGAGAGGGTGGGAGGTTCCTGGGCCTCACACCGAGCCTCGGGCAAATGGTGACACCCTCGCTCAGGGCCCAGAGGGCCCTCCGGGAAGCCCACCCTGACCTCGCACCCGGGACGGGCGTCCCCCCTCCCGCGTCCCCAGCTCCCCACAGCCCGCACCTTCTCCTCATGATGGAAGTCTCCCGGTCACCGGACGGCGAGGCCCACGACCTACTCCACCCGGAACCGAGCGCGGCAACCAGCCCCTAGCACTGGCTCGCACAGGCTCTGCCACTTCGCGAGCCGTTAGGCACCCGCGGGATTTCAAACCAAGCACCGTGGCGGAGCAGGCCTGCGATTGGTGCTCCGTCCGGTCGCTCCTCGCGAAACCCCGCCCACTCCCCGCCCCCTGTCGCGAGAGTTCAGTTTCGGCTGCCTGGACTCGGGGCTGGGATCGCCTCCTGCGGGCTGGGCCACGCCCGAGGGCGGACCGCTTTCCTCGCCCGGCCACTGGGGGCGCTCTGCAAGAGGAGCCCGCCCTGCCGCTCCCCTAGGGCGGTTTTGTTTTTAAATTTTTTTGTTTAATCCTCACCACAGGATATGTTTTTTTTAATTGACTTTTAAAGGGGACAAATGTAATGCTTTCAACAATAAAGATTTAATTAAAAATAAATTGATTTTTAGAGAGAGGAAGGGAGAGAGACAGCTCAATAGGGCACCGGACCGGGGATCAAACCTGCAATCTAGGCCTGTGCCCTGACTGGGAATGGAACCCACCCACAACCTTTTGGTGTACCATACAAGCTCTAACTAACTGAGCCACTGGCCAGGGCGGTCTTTTATTTTTATTTATTGAGAGTGTGAGAAACGTGGATTGTTGTTCCACTTAATTGGTTGCTTCTTGCGCATGCCCTAAACAGATCCAACCCATGCCCTGGCATATGGGGACTACGCTCTAACCAACTGAGCTGCCGACCAGGGCTCCCTGCAGGTTTGACTCCAAGTGCACTTAGTTGCCTGGAAGGGGCAGTGAGCTCAGCGAGCCGACCTCCCAGGTGCGGTGCATAAAGGCTTCCCTGCCCACACCAGCTGGGTGTGGTGGGAGCGGGTTACTAGAAAGGCCTGGTGTCTTGCTTCCCTCGCTCATCTGATCAGTCAGCCTGGGAACTGATCTTTGGTGGCAATATTCCCCAGATGTAGGAAAAAGTGCCCTAGGGAACCCTGCTCGCGCCCAGGAACTTTCTAGACCAGTGATCCCCTTTAATTACAATTCTGTTCAGTGAATAGGATCCCCATTTTACAGAGCCAGGGAACTGTCTCAAAAAGGTTTGTCAATCACTTTTCTTCAGTGATTTTTGGTTGCACAATATCCTGGTGTGTGGATATCTCATAATTCAACTATTTTGTATTGATGGATACTTAAATCACAATTTTTACAAATAAATGTCTTCAGACATATATCTTTGCATCATGCATTGTTCTAAGGTTGATTCCTACAAGTGTAACTACTGAACACTCCCTTTCCAGAGGTTTAGTTATTCACTGGAGGCCCGGTGCATGAAATTCGTGCACAGGTAGGGTCCCTAGGCCTGGCTGGGTCCCTTCCTTTCCCCAGCTGCCAGCCAGGACCTTCCTTTGTTCTGCCCCCTGGTGGTCATCGAAAGTCACAGCAGGCAGTCAAATTCCTGGTTGGTTGAACTTCCCAGGGGACAATTTGCATATTGGCCTTTTATTATATAGGATTTGCCCTACCTACCAAGTGAGCCTCACGAGCAAAGCACCTCCTCTCACCCTGGGTAGCTCTGACTACTGCTGTACTTTTAAACCTCTTTGTTGGTTTCATGGGGAAAGTGGGATTTCCGTCTTCACACTTGCTTAATTACAACTGAAACTGCACCTTTTCCCATGGGTATTGGCTACTTCTAGAAACTATCTCCCTTTGCCCTTCCCATGAAGGAAAAGTAAAGGATGGATGCTTGCTTGCACTCAGGATCCCATTTTCCTTTCAGAAGATCTTCCACTCTCCCTCTGGGGGTCACGCCAGCGCCTTTCCCTTCCTCTACCCCCAGGTGCATCGCCTTTACCTTCCTCACTTCTAAGCTCCAAGGGCCCTTCCTTTACCTCTATGACTTGTGTCTGACTTCTATGACTTCTATGAATTACTTCTTCTACCTCTGTGATTTTCCAAATAAATGTTCTCTTATTTAAAAAAAATAATAAAGCCCTGACCGGTTTGGCTCAGTGGATAGAGTGTCGGCCTGTGGAATGAAGGGTCCCAGGTTCGATTCCGGTCTAGGGCATGTACCTTGGTTGCGGGCACATCCCCAGTGGGGGGTGTGCAGGAGGCAGCTGAATCAATGTTTCTCTCTCATCGATGTTTCTAACTTTCTATCCCTCTCCTTCTCCCTTCCTCTCTGTAAAAAATCAATATATATATATTTTAAAAATAATAATAAAAATAAAGAACAACCACCTCATTGGTGCTTTCAACATCCTTTAACTTATCAGCAGTGTGCCCAACATTTGCCCCACTAATACAGTGGTCCTTAGGCAGCACATTTAAATTTTATCCTATTCTTTGTTGATTAATTTGCCAGTTTTTCAGAAAGCCTCAAAAATGTGGGATCTTCATACATGTTCCCAGGCCAGCGTGGTAAGGATGCAGAGATAAGACAATTTTGCTATCACATCCTTTACGCTGTAGTTCTGAAGCCAACCAGGTCATAGATTCACTGGATGACGGGCACGCTGAGCAGATGCTCAATGTCTAAAATACTGTGTAGCCCGAGCCGGTTTGGCTCAGTGGATAGAGCATCGGCCTGCGAACTGAAGGGTCCCAGGTTCGATTCCAGTCAAGGGGACATGCCTTGGTTGCAGGGTCCTTCCTGGTCCGGCCCTGGTCGGGGTCATGAGGGAGACAACCAATAAATGAGTCTCTCCTCCCACAGTGTCTCTCTCTGTCTCTCCCTCTCCCTTCCACTCTCGCTAAAGATCAATGGGAAAATATCCCTCCGATGAGG
>NW_005871931.1:52885-56313 GCF_000147115.1 Myotis lucifugus
GGGGTTTGGGGGGCCGGGAACTTCCCGGCTACTCCCCCTCCTTCCAGACCCTTGGGGAGCCGTCCCAGGGCAACCTCCAGGCTTTCCACTCACTTCATGGGCTCCATGAGGGCGAGCGCTGTTGGTGGACTGCTGTCGTCAAGGAAAATGAACCTGAACCCTGAAGAAGCCAAAAGCACCAGCCAGGTGAGTACGAGCAGATCAGTGGCTCCCGTCACCGGCCCGCTGCCTAGAGCCCCTCCACAGCCCGGGCTGGATCCAAGAACCGGTTCACGGGCGCAGACACGTGGGTGCCACGCTCGGGGCACAGCGACTGGCCACGCCCTGGAGCCGGGCTCCTGCTCTCCAGCCCACAGCCAGTGGTACCCAGAGGGCAGCAGAGGGCCTTCCCGAGTGCTGCCCTTGGCAGCCCAGAGCCCGCCCGCGGACCGGCTGTCTCCCTTCCGTCCTCGCTCACCTTTCTCTCTGCCCAGGAACCGCAGGGCTGAGATCTCGGAGAAGGTGCAGCCCCCCAGGAACACCACCAGGATGAGGCGCAGGGACTCACTGGGAGCCTTGTCGTCCTTGGTCCCGCCTGTGGAGAGCAGACCAGACGCGGCTCTTTTTTTTTTTTTTTTGGTTTAATCCTCACATGAGGATATTTTCCCATTGATTTTTAGGGAGAGGGGAAGAGAGAGGGAAAGACTGAGAAAAACACACCAATTGGTTGCCTTCTGCATGAGCCCCAAATAGGGCCCGGGCCAGGGAGGAGCCTACAACTGAGGTACATGCTCTTGACCGGAATCGAACCCAGGACCCTTGGGTCTGTAGGCCGACGCTCCATCCACTGAGCAACACCAGCCAGGGCCAGACTCAGCCCTTGCCTGGCACGCTGGCACCAGGGATGCGTCCAGCCGCCTCTGGCCCGCCCGGCCCCCGCTGCCAAGGCCACGCACCTGTGAAGGCCAGCTCGCTGCAGTTGAGCAGCCGCAGCACCTCGTCCAGGCCCTGCCAGCTCCTCCGCTCCAGCACCTGGGGGGGCACGGGAGTGAGTTTCAGATCTAAGACAGGATGAGGCTTATTATTTATTTTTTAAAATATTTTTACTGATTTCAGGCCGAAACCGATTTGGCTCAGTGGATAGAGCGTCGGCCTGTGGACTGAAAGGTCCCAGGTTCGATTCCAGTCAAGGGCATGTACCTGGGTTGCGGGCACATCATCCCCAGTAGGAGGTGTGCAGGACGCAGCTGATTGATGTTTCTCTCTCATCGATGTTTCTAACTCTCTATCTCTCTCCCTTCCTCTCTGTAAAAAAATCAATAAAAAAAATTAAAAAATAAAATAAAATAAAATAAATAAATAAATAAAATATTTTTACTGATTTCAGAGACGAAGGCAGAGGGAGAGAGAGATAGAAACATCAGTGATGAGAGAGAATCATGGATCGGCTGCCTCCTGCACACCTGGGCATGTGCCCTTGACCAGAATTGAACCCAGAACCCTTCCATCTGCAGGCCAACGCTCTATCCACTGAGCCAAACCGGGTAGGGCAACAGGATAGGGTTTAGGAAAGGAAGGTCCTAGCAGCCCAACCATCCCATTTCTTGCTAGTTAGCAGGGCAGTCAAAACTTGGGTCAGACCAGGGCCCAGGAGAAAGCAAGAGAGAGAGAGAGACACGCGTGGGAGCGAGGGTCACGTGTTCTCACCTGCTCAATGACGCGGCAGCTGAGGGGCACATAAGCGCCACTGAAGACATACGGCCATGTCGCGTGGCACCTTCAGATCGTACTCGCCATCCACACGCGGGATCTAGAGGGCAAAGCAAGTGACAACTCAGCTCTCCGGTCGTTCACGGTGTCAGAGAGAAGTGGCGGGTCCCCAAGAACGGTTCTTCCTTCAACTAAAGGGAGAAGCAGCCACGGCCCGAAAAGAAGAGTCTAAACAAGATTCCGGCTGCTGTTCAGCGCCCGATTTTCTTGACTGAGCTCCCACATTTCCTGGGAAGTGCTGGAGGGAAGGGGCCCCCTCGCCGACGCCTCGGTGACATGGGACGTGTCTGTCGCTGAAGCAGCACTTGGCCATCTCTGGCCTTGTCAGGCGCTTGTTACACATTTCCTAACAGAATGAATCTGTGTGCCTTACCTCATTGGTACGTGACGCCCATGCTATCACGCTATGAAAGATAGAATCTTGTTTTGTAATCCTCACCCGAGGATATTTTCCCATTGATTTTTAGAGAGAGTGGGAGGGAGGGGGAGAGAGAGAAACATCCATGTGAGGGACACACTGATTGGCTGCCTCTCACACAATCCCTGATGCGGGCCGGGGAGAAGCCTGCAACCAAGGTACGTGCCCTTAACCGGGAATAGAACCCGTGACCCTTCGGTCCACAGGCCGACACTCTAACCACTGAACCAAACCGGCCAGGGTGGTAGGATCTTGATAGAAACAAAAGATGCAGAGGTTTTTTCGGACTCGAAGTACTCCACCAAGGACCGAACCGGCACCCCCCTACCCCGTTCATCCCTGCTCCACGTACCAAATTCAGCTTCTTGCTGATGGCACGAAAATTGCTCCTCTTGGCCAGAGAGCTGAAGGCATCAGTGATCTTTCCTGGGGAAGAAATCTGTGCTGGGTTTTATCGAAGGTCAATGGATTCATGAAACTGTCACATAGGATTCCATTCCGGAAATGACAGGCCCGCCTCTTGTCAAGTAGCCGGACCCATCACATCTCTCAGCTGTTCACCCACAATTCCCTGGACCTGATGAGACGTTCACCACCCTCCCCCCACCCCTCTTCCTCCTCCTACAGCAGTGGTTCTCAACCTTCCTAATGCCGCGACCCTTTAATACAGTTCCTCATGTTGTGGTGACCCCCAATTTCATTGTTACAAATTGAACATAATGAAAGCATAGTGATTAATCACAAAAACAATATGTCATTATATATGTTTTCCGATGGTCTTAGGCGACCCCTGTGAAAGGGTCGTTCGACCCCCAAAGGGGTCGTGACCCACAGGTTGAGAACCGCTGTCCTACAGCATGCCAGCTCTCTACTGCCACCTACAGGGCAAACATGTAAGTGTACAGGCTGTGGGGTCACAGTGACCCGGGGTCCAATGTGACTTACTATTTGAGGGAACTTAGACAAGTCACTTATCCTCTCAGCCTCAGTTTCCTCATGTGTAAAATGGAGATAAAACTAACCTTTGTGAGGACTAAATGAGAAACCGTATCTAAAGGGCTTAGCACGTGATGAGTGTCCAATAACCGGGAGCAGCTCCCCCTAGCGGAAGTGGCGGTAATGACAGTAACAGTAGGAATGGAGCTGTGCTTGCTGCTCATCTCTCTCCCGGGTGCTGCCTGTGCAGAGAAGAGGAGGATCGGGGTTCCCTGTGCTTCGTGCTCACCTGCAGCCTTGTCTGTCACCAGCTTGCTCACTTTGC
>NW_005871931.1:56983-61103 GCF_000147115.1 Myotis lucifugus
GGGGTCACCTAAGACCATTGGAAAACACATATATAATTACATATTGTTTTTGTGATTAATCACTATGCTTTAATTATGTTCAATTTGTAACAATGAAAATACATCCTGCATATCAGATATTTACATTACTATTCATAACAGTAGCAAAATTACAGTTATGAAGTAGCAACGAAAATAATTTTATGGCCCTAACCGGTTTGGCTCAGTGGCTAGAGCGTCAGCTTGCGGACTCAAGGGTCCCAGGTTCGATTCCGGTCAAGGGCATGTACCTTGGTTGCGGGCCACATCCCAGTAGGGGGTGTGCAGGAGGCCAGCTGATCGATGTTTCTCTCTCATCATTGTTTCTAATTCTCTATCCCTCTCCCTTCCTCTCTGTAAAAAATCAATAAAATATATTTTTAAAATATCTTTCCTAATAATAGACAAACATGTAAATTGACCATCCCCTCTTCCTACGCTCACCAGCCAATCAGGAGAGTAGGCAAATTAACCCAACAAAGATGGCAGTTAATTTGCATACATAGGCTCGAACCCGCGGAGCAAAGACTGAAGGCTCCAGCCAGAGCCGGGAAGATGGAAGGCTCCGGCCGGAGCCGTGAAGATGGAAGGCTCTGGCCGGAGCAAAGGCCTGGGTCCCGGGTGCTGGAGGAAAACCGGTGCCGGCAGCCAGGGGAAGGGAAGGCCTATTGCACGAATCTCTTCGTGCAACGGGCCTCTAGTATATATATATTTTTTTAAATGTCCAATGAGCCCCCTCCATAAAGTTCCCTCACAAAGACATTCTTTTGAAGCCCTGGCTGGGTGGCTGTTGGTTAGTGTCATCCCAATACATCAAGGTTGTGGGTTCGATCCCGGTCAGGACACATACAAGAAGCAACCAGTGGATGCATAAATAAGCGAAACAACAAATCGATGTTTCTCTCTGTCTTTCTCTCCCCACCCGCTCCCCTACTCCTCTCTTGCTAAAATCAACACATTTAAAAAGACATTCTTCTGGCCTTACCTGTAGATACTGTGTTTTCAGGGATCGGTAATCCTTGGGGATCAAACCTGAGGATAAGGGAAGACAAGAAAGGTTTATGAGCCAGCTAAGGTGTCCTAAAACATACAACCAACCAACCAACCAACCAACCCTCTTCCCCCAAGAAAACCTGAACCAGGAGGAATGATTCAGTAAACGATGATAACCTTGCACCCTCCACAGATGATTCTAAACTGACTCTTCGATGTAAGCTTGCTCATTGCAAGATAAAGCCTGGATCGGAGAGGCGAGGAAGCGCCCCGAGCCACGGGGGCTGGGAAGGGACACTGAAAGGAATGCTAACTGTGGCGGGAATGAGGTGGGAGGCAGCAGGAGGAGGAGGCGGGACTTCCGGGCATCTCTTCCTGGCTATGGGCCAGGACTAGGGGCCCCTCCTACAGATGCTGAGGAGCAGGAAGGGGTCACGTGGTTCCAAGGCCAGTCTTCGATGTGGTTCTCCACTGAGATAAGGAGAAATGGGCTTCCACACGCAATAAAGGGGCCCCAGAATCAGCAAAGCCCTTCTCTGGGTAGAGAGCTCCCTTCAAGAATATTCACCAGTTGGAAGCCTTCAACAGGAAAAACAAGCTGCCATTAAAGGTTGCAGAGTCGGGCTTTGGGAAATGTTTATGAAATTGGTTGGCTGTCCCTTCTACCTGGATTGCATCTTTTTAATTTTTTTTCTCTTTTTTAAAAAAATATATTTTATTGATTTTTTTACAGAGAGGAAGAGAGAGGGATAGAGAGTTAGAAACATTGATGAGAGAGAAACATCAATCAGCTGCCTTTTGCACACCTCTCGCTGGGGATGTGCCCGCAACCAAGGTACATGCCCTTGGCCGGAATCGAACCTGGGACCTTTCAGTCTGCAGGCCGACGCTCTATCCACTGAGCCAAACTGGTTAGGCTGGATTGCATCTTTTTTAAAAATGTAATACTAGACGCCTGGTGCACGAAATTCGTGCATGGGTAGGGTCCCTAGGCCTGGCCGGTGATCAGGGTCAATCAGGTTCGCCGCCTCCCGGCCTCCCTGCCTCTTCCTTCCCTTGCTCCCTCAGTGCCCTGCTGCCACTGCTGGTCGCCTGCCATGTTCCGTGCTGCCCCCTGGTGGTCAGCACACGTCATAGGGAGTGATCGAACTCCCAGTTTCTTGCTCCGACTCCCGAGAGGACAATTTGCATATTAACCTTTTATTATATAGGATATTTTTATTGATTTCAAAAAAGGGAGAGGGAGGGAGGGATAGAAACATCAATGATGAGAAAGAATCATCGATCAGCTGCCTCCCGCACGCCCCACACTGGGGATCAAGTCCTCAACCGGGTATGTGCCCTGACCGGGAATGGAACCGTGACCTCCCGGTTCATAGGTGGATACTCAACCCCTGAGCCACACTCACCAGCTGGACTGCACCTTTGTTATGAAACCTTGTTGAAAGAAGGAGGCCTGCTGCAGCAAAGAAAAGTGCCACTCTGCTCTACGCCTTTGTGATCCTAAGATATGACAGCCCTTGTGTGGGGGAGGAGGCGGAGTCTGCATGTAGTCCTGCTTGGTGTGGAGACACTAATTTACCCTATGACTTGGGGATGTTCACTCAAAAGAAAAACTGCTTTAATTCTACAGAGGAAAGAATCCACAAAATTACAGGAAACCTTAGCTGGTTTAGCTCAAGGCTAGAGCATCGGCCTGCGGACTCAAGAGTCCCGGGTTCGATTCTGGTCTAGGACACATTCCCGGGTTGCAGCTTGATCCCCAGTAGGGGGTGTCCAGGAGGCAGCTGATCAATGATTCTATCTCATCATTGATGTTTCTATCTCTCTCTCCCTTTCCCTTTCCTCTCTGAAATCAATAAAAAATATATTTAAAAAATTAATCCTTCAAAATTACAGGGAAGGGTTCTGTCCGCTAGGACATTTACTGCTGTCGCTCATGATGATTTCTTCTATCCTATGGTAAAGTTTTGACCAGGCATCTCGGTGCTGGGGGCTCACCATTCTCGGTGATGGACAAGAGGCACATGAGGCGAAGGCTTTCTATAGGCGACACCTGCACAGGAAGGGAGAGCCAAGGAGGTTCAAGTTTCATAGCACACGTTCTCCCCCTCCCTTCCTCCTGGAGGCCGGCCCCACGCAAGCACCGCCCTGCCCGCCGGCCGGCAGCTGCCCACCTGCCGGTCGATGTGCTCCTCGATGTAGCTGGTGCTGTCCCGGATGCTGAAGCCCTCCAGCAGCGCTGCGAGCAACCAGAGGACAGCCTGTTACCGGGAGCCGCGCGGCGGCTGCCGTCTAGGCTAACGGGCGTCTGTCTCCCCATCTCCTTCTCCATCCGGGATAAGGGGCCCCCAGGCGTCTAACAGGAACCCGAGTTCCACGCAGCCAGCGTGGGCTGGGAAGAGCCAGAGCGCAGCTCCCCAGGGTGGGCGGGGCTGGGAGCCGGGCGGCCAGCAGTCACCATGCTCGGTCTTGATCAGCTCCTGGAAGTCCTGCTTGGTCTTCTTCTTCATGATGGACTCACAGGCCCCGATGTCTGCAGAGAGGACAAAGCCACCTGACACGTTCCTGGTTCCAGAAGGATATCCCTCTATTGTCCGGGAGAACAACGACCTCAAGGCAGAAGCACTTCCCTTCATTTTAGACCAGGGGTGGGGAACCGTTTTTCTGCCAAGGGCCATTTGGATATTTATTTTTATTTATTTATTTTAAAAAATATTTTTATTGATTTCAGAGAGGGAGAGAGAGAGGGAGAAATAGAAACATCCTGCACGCCCCCTACTGGGGAACGAGCCCGCAACCTGGGCATGTGCCCTTGACCAGAATTGAACCCGGGACCCTTCAGTCCACAGGCCAATGCTCTATCCACTGAGCCAAACCAGCCAGGGCTCATCTGGATATTTATAACATCATTTGCAGGCCATACAAAATTATCAACTTAAAAATTAGCTTGCTCTAGCCCTAGCTGGTTTGGCTCAGTGGATAGTGTCGGCCTGTGGACTGAAGGGGTCACAGGGTTCAATTTTGGTCAAGGGCACATGCCTGGGTTGCAGGCTTGATCCCCAGTAGGGGGGGGTGCAGGGAGCAGGCTGATCAATGATCTCTCTCA
>NW_005871931.1:62416-65354 GCF_000147115.1 Myotis lucifugus
AGAGACAGAGAAACATGGATGTTGTGAGAGATGCCGTAACCCAGTGGTCGGCAAAGTGCGGCTCGCGAGCCACATGCGGCTCTTTGGCCCTTGAGTGTGGCCACGAAGTTTCAATCGCACTGTACGTGCGCACCCGCACGTGGTATTTTGTGGAAGAGCCACGCTCAAGGGGCCGCAGTTTGCTGACCACTGGGCCCCTACCCTCCCGCAGGTGGGGGATCAAGTCTGCAACCGAGGCAGGTGCCCTTGACCAGAATCAAACCCGGAACCCTGCAGTCCGTAGGCCAACACTCTATCCACTGAGCCAAACCGGCCAGGGCCTGGGGTACGCTCTTAACTGGTGGGGATCCCTCTGTCCTGTGGACTCAGCTTCCCCTCCCAGGGCAGTGCCCCCGCTGTGTGGGAGCAGAGCCCAGGGACCCCCACTGCCGGCACCCACGCCCGCACCTTGTCCTCGGCGTTGAGCAGCACCTTCAGGCTCTTGTCAGAGGATGTGACTTCTGGGCCAAAGTCCACGCTCCCTTTGAGAGCAAGGGGACAGCGATGAGGGTCTCCCCCAGGCCTTCCCTCTCCTGCCCCTCCCAGATCTGCCATTAAAGGGCCTCCGCACGTTTTGAAGCCGCAGTTCTCTCGGCGCCAGGGTGCCCCCCGCCAGCCCCGCGCCACGCAGGAGGCCCAGGAGCCCAGGGCCCCTCCATCTCGCCAGGATGCCACTCACCACACTTAATGCGGAACGTGTCGTCCACCAGGCCCTCGTAAACCACCTGGGAGCACAGTGCCGTCACAAAGTCCACGTCTGAAACCCAGAGCCCTGACCGTGAGGGCCCTGCCACAGCCTGCTGCCCGGGTCGCTCAGGCTGAGCGCCAGTGCCTTCCCCAGGCCCCCAACCAATGCTGCATGCACAGCCCAGCCTGAGGGTCCCCCCTGTGCCACCACGTCATACCCCCGTTGCTTCTGGGCCCAGAGAGAGAGGAGTGCCAGCGTGAGTTACCTCTGTCCAGGAGGAAGATGTGGCCAATTTCTGGCTTCCGGCCTTTGGTTTCACTGTCCTCCTCCTCCTCCAGGTTCCTCCACAATTCATGTGACATCTGCCAGCGACCAAGACATTCTTTTTTTCCCCCAAAAAATTCTTAATTTTGTTTTGTTTTCATTATACTTTTAAAAACTATATATATATATTTTTAAAAATATATTTTAGTGATTTTTTACAGAGAGGAAGGGAGAGGGATAGAAAGTTAGAAACATCGATGAGAGAGAAACATCGATCAGCTGCCTCCTGCACACTCCCCACTGGGGATGTGCCCGCAACCAAGGTACATGCCCTTGACCGGAATCAAACCCGGGACCCTTGTGTCTACAGGCCGATGCTCTATCCACTGAGCCAAACCGGTTAGGGCTAAAAACTATATATGTTTTTTATTGATTTCAGGGAGAGGAAGGGAGATGGAAAAAGAGAGAGAAACATCAATGATGAGAGAGAATCATGGATCGGCTGCCTCCTGCACGCCCCCTACTGGGGACCGAGCCTGCAACCCGGGCGTGTGCCCTGACTGGGAATCAAACTGTAACTTCCTGGTTCATAGGTCGATGCTCAACGACTGAGCCAAAATTATACTTTCTTATTTTGAGATATTTATAGACTCACATGCAGTTGTAAGACATACAAGACATTCTTGCCCTGACCAGGTAGCTCAGTTGGCTAGAGCATCGTCCCGATATGCCAAGGTTGTGGGTTCGACCAATGAATGCATAAATAAGCCAAGTACCAAAGAGATGTTGCTCTCTCTCTCAAATCAACAAACTAAAAAAAAAGAGAGACATTCTGAATCTTGTGTCCAAGTCCCTCCTGTAGCCCCACCCCTACAGAAGCCAATCCCTTTCCCTGGGACTTACTGATCCCAAGAGGGGAGCTAATAATTAACAATATTACCTACTCTGGCCCCATCTGTTCCTATCCCTCCCCGTCCATTCCCATTCCAAAGATAAAGAGATTCAGGAACGCTGCCCGGCCAGTGTGGCTCAGTGGTTGAGCGTCGATCTACGAACCAGAAGGTCACGGTTTGATCCCATTCAGGGCACATGCCTGGGTTTTGGACTCGATCCCCAGTGTGGGGCGTGCAGAAGGCAGCCGATCAATGATTCTCTCTCATCATCGATGTTTCTCTCTCTCTCCCCCTTCCTCTCTGAAATCAATAAAAATATACTTTAAACAAAAAGAGATTCAGCAAAAGCAGACCCAGAGACAGAGAAGCATCAATCAGACCGTCAAATCTCAGAGGGAAGGTAGGGGAGGGGGAGAGACCGAAGGTCTTATATGCAAACACATAGGCCTAACCAATGGACACAGACAACAGGGGGGTGAGGGCATGAGTGGGGGGGTTGGGGGGGTAATATGGGGATAAGGACACATATGTAACAACTTAATCAATAAAAAATTTTTAAAAAAGAGAGATTCAGGAATGCTGCCCAAGAAGCCCTAGCTCATGCGTCTCTGTTAGCCACACCAGCTCCCATCTCTGAGGACTATGTTGCCACAATGAAAGCAAGGAAGAGAATATACCTCCTGTCACTGATGCCCCGGACAGTGGACAGTCCACGGTGGGGGAGAGCAGGTGAAACGGGCCCTGCCAGCGCTCACCTTGGCGCACCTGCCGATCCCGTAGCAGTTCGGAAAGGGGCCGTAGAGAGTGCTGAGGAGGTGCAAGGCCTGGGCCACAGTGTTGATCCAACGCTGGTCTCCTTCCTGCAGGGACCACGGGGGCCACAAAGACGGGGGTCAGCCGGACAGACCCATCAGGATGGCGCTAGCCCTGGAGCCCGGGGACAGAGGCTGGGTGTGGGGAATGCTTGAGAGGGTTCCTGTGACTGGCCCCAAAGGACACAATCAGTGCATTCAATCTCCCATCACTCTCATGCATAATAAATGACGGGACTGCC
>NW_005871931.1:66938-92597 GCF_000147115.1 Myotis lucifugus
TGGGTGTTGTGTGGAGAACGCAGTGAGCGATACACAGGGAGGGAAGACACTTTATTTCCCTGTGGGAGTCTCGGGGGTAAGGACAGAGCAGTTGGAGGTTAGCAGCGATAAGCCCTCGCATCCTCTCCCACTGCCCCCCTGCTTCCCTGCTCAGGCACCTCTCCTCCCGCTGGGCCAGCAGGAATGAGACAGGAAGGGGAGGGGAGGGGTTGGGGCGGGGAGGACACTGTTCCTTCTGCATATGCGGCCCCTTTCCACTCTCTCATCTCCTCTCACCTCCATAGATCCCCTCTTCCTCAAGCACCATCTCACAGGCATAAAACTGAAAGAGAAAAGGAAGCCGGTTAGCAAACACCGCTCCTCCCTTCTTTCCATCCTTGGAGTTCCTCCAGGATCACTGACAGGACAACACTGACTGGCCCAGTAAGAGAACCCAGACGCTTGGATCTAAAAAGGGCACCGGGCCCAGCCGACATGGCTCAGTGGTTGAGCATCGACCTATGAACCAGGAGGTCACGGTTCAATTCCCTTCCCGGCCAAGGGCACATGCCTTGGTTGTGGGCTTGATCGCCAGTAGGGGGCGTGCAGGAGGCAGCCAATCAATGATTCTCTCTCATCATTGATGTTTCCATCTCTTTCTCCTTCTCCCTTCCTCTCTGAAATCAATAAATATATATTTTTTAAAATATATTTTATTGATATTTTTACAGAAAGGAAGGGAGAGGGATAGAAAGTTAGAAACATCGATGAGAGAGAAACATCGATCAGCTGCCTCTTGCACACTCCCTACTGGGGATGTGCCCGAAACCAAGGCACATGCCCCTGACCGGAACCGAACCCGGGACCCTTGAGTCCGCAGGCCCGACGCTCTATCCACTGAGCCAAACTGGTCAGGGCAATAAATATATTTTTTTTAAAATAAAATAAATAAAATAAAATAAAGAAAGAAAGAAAGGGCACTGGAATCACGGAGCCCAACTCTTTGCTCCCTGGAAGAGCTGTGCAAAGGAGAAGGCGCTGCAGCTGTCACGGAAGGGCCATGCAGAGGCCGGCTTCACGTCCCACCGTCTGTACTCGGGCGGCTTGCCCACAGACCCCCGGCTACACAATCAGGCCTACGCTACTGAGGCAGCAGCGGGTGGTCGTCTTCACACATCTGCTTTCAGGGAGCTGGAGCGGGGGGCCCTTGGCCCCTTCCCCGCCCCGAACCCTGTCCTGCCCGATACCACTGCCATCGGGACCCAATCTCACCTTCTGAGGGCTGAAGATCACTTTGTATTTTCGCGTTCGGCCGGCCAACTTGTCAGCATTGACGAGATCTGCGGACAGAGGGAATGCGACCCAGAAAGCCGTGGGCCATGTGTCAGGTGAGAAGCAAGGGAGCAGTTACCCTTTTATTTATTTATTTATACATTTTTTAAATATATTTTTATTGGTTTCAGAGAGGAAGGGAGAGGGAAACAAACATCAATGATGAGAGAGAATCATTGACCGGCTGCCTCCTGCACGCCCCCTACTGGGGATGGAGCCCGCAACCTGGGCATGTGCCCTTGACCGGATTCGAACCTGGGACCCTTCAGTCTGCAGGCCGGGGCTCTATCCACTGAACCACACCCGCTAGGCTCCTTTTTTTTTTTTTTAATTCTTTATTGTTAGAAGTATTACATGTTTCCTTTCCCCCCATTGACCTCTCCCGCCCGCTCCTGCCCCCCAGCACAGGCCCTCACCTCCCTACTGACTGTGTCCACGGGAGCAGCTGTCCTCGACGTGGCATGGCCAACCCCAACGCCTCTTCACTTACGAAAGGGTCCCTGTGCCCGAGGCCCTTAGATCTCACACCCCCCCCCCCCCCCAGGTCTCAGTGACACGGCGCGCCACGCTATACTCACTGGCTATGTATCGCATGTTCTTGATGCGGGGTCTGACCAAGAAACACAATCTATGGGAGAGAAAGGGGAGAAACTCAGCGAAGGGAAGTCATGAGGTTGGTGACAGACAGAGCCACCTGAAGAAACTGAAACAACACCCCACTCTTTCACCATCTGCTCCTCTCGACCGGCCGACCGTTCCCAGCCTCCCCACAGCCGGGCCTGCTCTGACCACGGACTCCCCTCCCGACATCCGGGACACTGTGCTCAGCATGTGGCCCCTCTGGGGTACCCGGAGTTCCTGTTCTCAAACAATTTACAATGTGTCAGGCGAAATAAGGTGCACACATGTATAAAGTATCAAACACGTGTTTAAAAACAATACAGAAAGTTGTCTGGACAGCATGGCTCAGTGGTTGAGCATCGAACTAGGAACCTGGAGGTCACAGTTCGATTGCTGGTCAGGGCACATGCCTGGGGTGCAGGCTCAAGTGTGGGATGTGCAGGAGGCAGCCAGTCAATGATTCTCTCTCATCATTGATGTTTCTCTCTCTCTCCTTCTCCCTTCCTCTCTGAAATCAATAAAAAGATATTTTTTAAAAATACAAGAAGGTATATAAAATGTTTTTCTAACTTGGATGTATTCTCCATGTACCCAGGAGAATTTTTCCTCTAAGGGAGGGTGTACATTACTTAAAATTGAAAAGTATTGCCCTAACCGGTTTGGCTCAGTGGATAGAGCGTCGGCCTGCGGACTGAAAGGTCCCAGGTTCGATTCCCGTCAAGGGCATGTACCTTGGTTGCGGGCACATCCCCAGTAGGAGGCGTGCAGGAGGCAGCTGATCGATGTTTCTCTCATCGATGTTTCTAACTCTCTACCCCTCTCCCTTCCTCTCTGTAAAAAATCAATAAAATATATTTTTTAAAAAAAAGATTGAAAAGTATTAAAAAGAAAAACAGCCCTGGCTGGGTGTTGCTCGGTGGTTAGAGTGTCGGCCCAGGCACCAAAGCGTCCCAGGTTCGATTCCCGGTCAAGGGCATGTACCCAGGTTGCCGGTTCGATCCCAGGCCCCGGTCAGGGCTCATGCAAGGAGGCAACCAATCGATGTGTCTCTCTCACATGGATGTTTTACTCTCTCTCTCCTCTGTCTCTCTCCTTTCCACTCTCTCTGAAAAAGCAATGGAAAAAATATGCTCTGGTGAGGATTTAACTAAAAGAGAAAAGAGCCGAAACCGGTTTGGCTCGGTGGATAGAGCGTCGGCCTGCGGACTGAACGGTCCCGGGTTCGATTCCGGTCAAGGGCATGTACCTGGGTTGCGGGCACATCCCCAGTAGGAGGTGTGCAGGAGGCGGCTGATCGATGTTTCTCTCTCATTGATGTTTCTGGCTCTCTATCTCTCTCCCTTCCTCTCTGTAAAAAAATCAATAAAATATATTTTAAAAAAAATAAAAGAGAAAAGAAAAAAGAAAAACAAAAAGCAGACAACAGGCAGTGAGTGTGTGACAAATACTAAACACCCTGGAGATCCAGAGGAGGAAGGCTTCATGGAGGAGGCGGCACTGGGCTCTGAGGGCTGGGTATGTCTTACAGGAGCAGTGAGGACAGGAGGGCATTTCAAGGCAGAGTGGATGGAGTGGCCAGAAGGGGGATGCCACGTGCATGTAGCTGGGAAGCATGTGGAAGCACGTGTCCAGCGGAGGCTTGAGGGCCCCGTGAGAGACCAGGCTGCAAAGGCAGCGTGAGGTCCAACTGAGGATTCCCTCGGCTTCCACGATGAGCAATCTGCACTTGACTGGGTAAGAGAAGACTTGATGGTTCTTGAGAAGAGCACGGTGAAAAATATATATATTTTTTAAAGTACATTTTTGCCCTAACCGGTTTGGCTCAGTGGATAGAGCGTCGACCTGCGGACTGAAAGGTCCCAGGTTCGATTCTGGTCAAGGGCATGTACCTTAGTTGCGGGCGCATCCTCCGGTGGGGGTTGTGCAGGAGGCAGCTGATCGATGTTTCTCTCTCATTGATGTTTCTAACTCTCTATCCCTCTGCCTTCCTCTCTGAAAAAAAAATCAATAAAATATATATTTTTTAAAAAGTATATTTTTATTGATTTCAGAGAGGAGAGAGTGGGAGAGAGAATATCCATTGATGAGAGAGAGCACTGATCAGCTGCCTCCTGCCTCCTGCACGCCCTCTACTGAGGATCGAGCCCAAAACCCAGGCATGTGCCCTGACTGGGAATCGAACCGTGACCTCCTGGTTCATAGGTCGACGCTCATCCACTGAGCCACACCAGCCGGGCAATGAAAACATTTTTGAAAGCTTCATCCATCTGGTTAGAGGTGGCAGACTGGACGAGAGGAAGAGGACAAGGGAGGGAGAAACTGCAGAAAAGGAAGACGGAACAAGGGGCTAAAGCAAAACCTTGCATGCAACTGCCCAAGAGCAGGGAGGGGAACCGTATCACAAGCATCACGCTGCCAGATCCCAGCCACGGACGCATCAAGGGCAAAGTGCAGGGACGTCCCCCGGCTTGGAGGCGAGCCGGACGCCCCAGACACTCACTGTTCACTGGAGCTCAGGACTGGCTTGTTCTCCACCTTGTACAGCTTGTCTACTTCGTGTTGCTGCCGAGAGAAGCCAACAAGACAAGGGACACAGAGTGCTTGGAAACCCACAGCATGACCCAAAAGCAGGGACTTGGGCTCCTCGTCATGCTAATCCTGGGGATCAAACTGCCTCCCTGACACCCATTCACTGAACCTTCCCCAAACTGTCAACAGAAAAACCAAAAATAAAACAATTCAAAAACAATAGATAATACCATCCATTCCAACTACCCTCTATTTACCCTACAATAGCAGTCACTCTTTAATAATTTGTACTGTTCTCCAAAGGAAAAACTGGCCAGGCTGGCGTGGCTCAGTGGTTGAATATCGACCTATGAACCAGGAGGTCAGGGTTCGATTTCTGGTCAGGACCCGTGCCCGGGTTGTGGGCTCGATCCCCAGAGGGGGACTTGCGGGAGGCAGCTGATCGATGATTCTCTCTCATCATTGATGTTTCTATCTCTCCCTCCCTCTCCTTCCTCTCTGAAATCAATAAAAATATTTTTTTAAAAAGAAAGAAAAACTGCTTAATGAGGAAAGAATCTGCCTGGAGGAAAGGGCAGGTACCTTTAGGATGGAGACGCTGGCGATTCGATCCAAAGGGCTCATGAGATCGGCCTCAATGAACAAGTCCTTTTTTCCTGGAAGCTGAAGACACACAGTCAGTAGTATCCTGGGTCACTCCTAGGTCACACACGCTCCCTCGCTGACAGCTCCCGCGGCCACATGTCTACCAGAACCCCAGTCTCGGAGCTGGAAGGGCGCCAGACATCACCTACCCCGGCGCCTGACTTACTGTTGACATCATATCAACAGTTGACATTTCTCTATATACGCACCTATTTCGTCTTCTCATTTTCTGCACCAGCAGAAAAATATTTCACCTTCTTTCTAAGGTTAACTCCTTGTCACGCAGCCCTCCTGCTGGCCTGGGACCTTGTCCTGGATCACTGCCCGCTTCTCCACCGCCTCCTCCACTCAGCCTCCCCATGGCCCCCGTCTCCTGCTGGACGAAGCCAAGCAAAACCAAACCCCACCCACACCCCGCAACCCCTTGAACTGCCAAATCTCGCTTTTTAAAAAATATATATTTTTTTAATTAATTTTTTACAGCGAGGAAGGGAGAGGGATAGAGAGTTAGAAACATCGATAAGAGAGAAACATCGATCAGCTGCCTCCTGCACACTCGCTACTGGGGATGTGCCTGCAACCAAGGTACATGCCCTTGACCGGAATCGAACCTGGGACCCTTGAGTCCGCAGGCCGACGCTCTATCCGCTGAGCCAAACCGGTTAGGGCTCGCTCTTTTTTTTTTAATCCTCACCCGAGGATATTTTTCCATTGATTTTAGAAAGAGGGAAAGACAGAGAGAAATATTGATGTGAGAGAAACACATTGATTGGCTGCCTCCTGCACTCGCCCCAACCAGGGCCTGGGCCGAGGAGGAGCCTGCAACCGAGGTACGTGCCCTTGATGGGAACTGAACTTGGGACCCTTCGGTCTGCAGGCCGACGCTCTATCCACTGAGCCACACCGGCCAGGGCCCAAATCTCTTTTTAAGTAGCATTTTCCTTCTAATTACAAAAACTGCCTGTGTTCAACACGGAAGAGTTAGCCCAGGGCAGTCCTCTCTCTAGTATGCCCCACTCACCCACCCCAGATCCCTGTCACCTGATTCCGGCATCACCACTCCTAACAGTCCGTCACCTGGCCAGGGAAGGTGAGGTCACACTGAGTGGCAGGGGCGAGGGAAGTCATTTCAAGCTTCCTCTCAACGAGGCCTGGACAAGTGTGTGTGGGAGGGGGTGGGGTGGGGGTTGGGGGGGTGGCAGTGACTCAGTTAGAGGGTAATCCAGCAAAGGACAGGGAAAGAGAACAGGCTGAACCGCAAGATCAAAACCAGCAATTCAGGTGGGCTGATGCATAAGGTCCATAGGGGGCAGTGGTTTTCAGTCCGGATGGAGGGGAAGGGTGGAAAGCAAGATTGAAACAGTTGTTAGAGGGCCTGGAATTGATCCTCTATGGAACGGGGCGGGGGGGGGGGTGGGGGGGTGTGTGTGTGTGTGTTTTGTGCACTGACACATCCTATCAGCTGGGAATGTCAGGTAGATGAATCTGAGACTTTCGGGTAAAAGGGATTGGAGACAGGAGAAACTGGAGGCAAGGGGCCCACTTATGGGGTTGCTGCCACAGTCCTCGCAGCCCAAGCGTGTGGCAGTGAATGAGGACCTGCTTTCGGCTGGTTGGTGGTGTGAACAAAAGACGTTATTCAAGAGACACCTGGAGCCCGGCCGGCGGGGCTCAGCGGTTGAGCATCAACCTATAAACCAGGAGGTCAAAGTTCGGTTCCCGGTCTGGGCACATGCCCCGATTCCGGGCTACCCAGGAGGCAGCCGATCCATGATTCTCTCTCATCATTGATGTTTCTGTCTCCCTCTCCCTTCCTCTCTGAAATCAATAAAAAATATATATTTTAGCCCTAACTGGTTTGGCTCAGTGGATAGAGCGTCGGCCTGTGGACTGAAGGGTCCCAGGTTCGAATCCAGTCAAGGACATGTACCTTGGTTGTGGGCACATCCCGAGTAGGGGGTGTGTAGGAGGCAGCTGATCAATGTTTCTAACTCTCTATTCCTCTCCCTTCCTCTCTGTAAAAAATCAATAAAATATAATTTAAAAATATATATATACACATATATATTTTTAAAAAGACACATGGAATGTGTGATAGGATTTTTTTAATACTTGAAAGAAATGAACAGTGTTAACAGTGCTTGTATCTGATGGCAAGATTATAAGTGATTTTTTTCCTTTATCCTTTCCTTTATCTTGTACATTTTCTATAACGTGCAGTATTTTTATCATCACTATTTTTAAAAAGTCAGGTGGCAGGAGATATCCATAGGACTCAGGAACTGATTCAGTTAAGCGTGAGAGAGGAAGGAAGTTCACCTGAATAACAACGCCCATTAACAAGCACTAAGACACAAGAAGCTCCCTAGCCGGTTTGGCTCAATGGATAGAGCGTCAACCTACGGACTAAAAAGTCCCAGGTTCGATTCCGGTCAAGGGCACATGCCCGGGTTGTGGACTCCGATCCCCAGGAGGGGGTGTGCAGGAGGCAGCTGATCCATGATGCTCTCTCATCATTGATGTTTCTATGTCTCTCTCCCTCTCCCTTCATCTATGAAATCAATAAAAATATATTTAAAAAGACACTAGAAGCTAGTTAGAAGAGGATATTGGAGCACTGAAACCCACGCTGGCCGTGTTGAGTTGTCTCTGTGGCCACTCGTCCCCACCGACACTGCATTTACAAGTTTCTCTCCTTGGTCTCATTTGCTCTTTGATGTGGCTCTCACCTGAGCTAGTGGCTTTAACTAGCATCTCTTCAATTCCTGACATTTGTTGAGAGTAACTTTCATGTGCAAATCAGGGCACATAAAATAGAAATAAAATATGGCCCCAAATCCCCTGAGTTTCTCTCAAGTCCCCGTCTGCTTCCCAGCTGCAGCTCTACATTTCCATCTGCTGGACGTTACGAGCAGTATTTCCCACCGGCATCTTACCTTCACCCTATCCAAACCCAACCTAATGAGCTTTCCCCACCAAACCGGTTCCTCTTTCTAATTCCTTTGTTTAAAAAATATTTTTTAAATTTTATTTCAGAGAAGAAGGGAAAGGGATAGAGAGATAGGAACATCAATGATGAGGGAGAATCATGGATCGGCCGCCTCCTGCACGCCCCATATTGGGGATCCAGCTGGCCACCCAGTCATGTGCCCGGATTGGGAATCGACCTGCGACCTCCTGGTTCATAGGTCGACACGCAACCACTGAGCCACGCTGGCCAGGCTCTAATTCTTTCTTTTTTTCATTTCCATTATGTTCATACAACAAGTATTTATTAAGCCCATGCCACGTGCCTGACTCCAAGCAAGGCACTCACGGGGTAGACAGTGTTAAAACAGACACGTTCCCTGTCCTCAAGGACCTTCCAACCTAGTGGGGAACGTGGACATTAAACAAATAACTATGTGTGTCACAGTGATATTTACAATGACAGCAGCAGCATTATTTTCCTGTTGACCCAAGTTTACCATCTCACACTCAGCTTTGCTTCTCCCTCAGCCTTTACAACCATCAATAAGCTTTTGAATCTTCTCTCACCATGACTTAAAATTCCATCATTCCCCTCTACTCCCCAGGTCACCAATTCTGTCTTTTTGTGTTTTTAAAAATATTTTTTTTATTGATTTCAGAGAGGAAGGGAGAGGGAGAGAGAGATGGAAACATCAATGATGAGAGAGAATCATGGATTGGCTGCCTCCTGCACGCCTCCTACTGGGGATGGAGTGGGCAACCCAGGCATGTGCCCTTGACTGGAATCGAACCTGGGACCCTTTAGTCCGCAGGCTGATGCTCTATCCACTGAGCAAACCAGCTAGGGCCCATGTTGCTAATTTTGTACGGGCCTTTATTACCTCAGTATGATCTATGGTCTCCACATGGGCCTTCTGGTTGGCCATTTACTCGCCTCCACAGATGGCCATTAGAATCATCTTCAAGAATTGCTTTATGCATGGCTACCATCAACAAATCAACAAACGACAAGTGCTGGGAGAGTGTGGAGAAAAGGGAACCCTCGTGCACTGCTGGTGGGAATGCAGACTGGTGCAGCCACTGTGGAAGACAGTATGGCGTTTCCTCAAAACATTAAGTGTGGAACTGCCATTTGACCCAGTGGTCCCACTTCTAGGAATATATCCTAAGAAATTAGAAACACCAATCAGAAAGAATGTATGCACTCCTGTGTTCATAGCAGCTCAATTTACAATAGCTAAGATCTGGAAACAGCCCAAGTGCCATCAGTAGACAAGTGGATAGAAAAGCCGTGGTACATTTACACCACGGGATACTATGCAGCAGTGAAAAAGAAGGATCTCTTACCCTCTGAGACAGCATGGAGGGACCTGGAGAGTATCACACTAAATGAAATAAGTCAGTAGTCGGAGAAAGACAAGTATGATCTCACTCCTATGTTGAATCTAATTAACAAAATAAACTGATGAATGGAGAGGATCTAGAGACATGGAGTGGGGTGGTGAGTGCCTGGGGCAGTGGGCAGGGGTGGGCTGGAGGAGGTCTATGGGGGAGCAAAGGGGGCATATGTAATACTTTCAACAATAAAGATTTTTTTAAAAAAGAACTGCTTCATGCCACAGATGGGGAAAAAATTCATGCCTATTGTGTAACTTCTGATCATTCTCTTCCCTGGACATGCCTCCTCCTTCCCTGGTTCCTCCATCTTGCTCCTACCCATCACCTGCCGGGAACATGGTCTCCCATCTCCAAGAAAAAATAGGCTTATTCTTCACATTCCAGCTCCTTGAAACGCCTAGATCACTCCAGCTGGAACTGATGGCTTATTCTGATCGCTTCAGTCACCCTAGCTGTCACTCGTTCACCACATGATACCCCGTGTGGGGTGGTTTGTGTTTCCTATGGCTCCTCCTGGAGTGTGAGTGCCCTAATAACAAAGATGTCGTGCCCTGACCAGTTTGGCTCAGTGGATAGAGTGTCGGCCTGCAGACTGAAGGGTCCCAGGTTCGATTCCGGTCAGGGGCATGTACCTTGGTTGCGGGCACATCCCCAGTAGGGGGTATGCAGGAGGCAGCTGACCGATGTTTCCAACTCTCTATCCCTCTCCCTTTCTCTCTGTAAAAAATCAATAAAATTTTTAAAAAGAAAAAAAAAGACATTAAAAAAAACGTCTTAACCACCTTTCACCCCAGCGATGCCTGGCACTAGGGTGTCTCCCATGCCGGCATGGGGAAAAGTGATTTCCATGGACTGTCTGGTTTTCCGCCCCGAGCGCTTCCCTTTGGGTCTCCAAGGACAACACCACGCTCAAGGGATTCACAGAAGAACTGTGTGTCCGGCGAGCGCAGTAGAGGGCCCGGCGCGGCGGGCACTGACCTGCTCCAGCAGATAGATGAGCTGGTCCCGGGCCAGCCTCTTGAGCATGGAGAAGTCAGGTAGCTCTGGGGCGTCCGGCCGGTGGGGGAAAGCCATGGCCGCGGTCACCTGAGCCGCGGGGTGTCCGAAGAGGGTCGCCCTCCGCTCTCAGAAGGCCGGCACGGCCCCGGGTCAGCGCAGGGTGGCTCCTTCAGGGCTGGGCACGGAAGGGGCCCTCACTCTTCAGCTGCGCTCGAGGAATGAATGGCCACCTCCGGGCCAGACAGCGGCAGCCTCGGGACACCCTCGCCCCAGGTCTGCAGCCCGCCCCCCAGTCCCGACCCGGCCCTCCCTGCTCCACTCCGCCGGCGAGCGGGATTCCCGGCTTCCCTGCTGCAGAGAGAACACCGCCTTCTGACAGGCAGGAGCGACTTCCGGGACTTTCCGGAAGTCCCATTCGCCCGACCGGCGCTGTGTGTGCTGGGAAGTTGGACGGTGTCCGGGAAGGAACATTTAAAGCCGAAGTCAACGCGTTCAGGTTCCAGTCTCATTTCTGGCCTGAGCGGAGTGTTCCTATGATAAAACCAGTGTTGAAGGACACACTCAATTCTCCCAGCGCACCCACGCGAGGGTTGGGCACTTGCTCGAGTTTCTTATCTTCGTAAAATGGGTGAAACCAATTAAGGCTGAAGGGCGCTGATCATTGGGGATCTTTACTTCAATCAAACCTACTCCTCTAGCCTTCCAAGCTGCAGGAGAGATGCGGGCTGATGGAGGAGGAATTAGGTGGAGGGAAGAGAAGAATGCTAAGTCCTGCTGGCTGTGACCTTTGGGTCCTGGAATTTTGACTTATTAATGCCATTTGTGGGAAAATGGGTAAACTGTGGCATGTTCATAAAAACAAACGAATAAATGAAAGCCAGAACAAAGGTGGCAACAGTATGTCATTTATGTAAGGTTATAGAACAGGCCAAACTAAGCTAGGTTGAAAATTTTTCAGAAAAGTGATTGACTTTGGGATAATTGACTAGAAAGAGAATTTAGGTAATTTTTCAGGGGTGATGGAAATTATGTCTGTTTAGGATAAAAAAAAAAAGCTTATGAGAGACCTAAGGGATAGAGCCGCTGAACTCACTAATCATAACATCACATCCTCATCTGGTGAGATGCATAGAGCATCACCCATTGCCAAAAACTGAGACCTGATCAAGCCTCAAGACCGAGCTATCAGTTCATAGGAAATAGAGGGTAGTGACACGTTAGAAGACATCATGCAGATGAAATATAATGCAGACATTTTATGGGATAACCTGTTAAATCGTGAGGGGAATGAAGTGGAAGGGGAAACCACTTTAGAATATGAGACTTCTGGAACATATCAACACAATGCAATGTTACAGTGTGGACCTTGTTTGGACCCTAATGGGAATAAACCATAAAAACTATTTAAAAAACAATCAGAAAATGCTATCGGGATATTAGCTACAATTAAGGAATTACTAAAACTTAAGTTATAATAATGGCTTATGTATCTTTGTTAAAAAGGAGTCCTTACGCCCAGCTGGCATGGCTCAGTGGTTGAGCATTAACCTATGAACCAGGTCATGGTTCAGTTCCCAGTCAGGGCATATGCCCGGGTTGATGGCTCGATCCCATCTGGGGCATGCAAAAGGCAGCTGATGGTGCAGAAGGCAGTTGATCGATGATTCTTGCATCATTGATGTATCTCTCTCTCTCCACCTCTCAAATCAATAAAAAAAATATTTTTAAGAGTCCTTATGTCTTTGAGATACATATTTAAGTACTTATAAATGAAATATGATATCTGGGGGGAATGTGGGGCAAATATGGGATAATGAAAAGATTGGCCATTTGTTAAATGTAACGCTGTGTGATGGGTACACAGTTCATTGCATTACAATATTCTTCCTACTTTCATAGGTTTGAAAAATTCTGTAAGATTAAGCAAAAAATACTTTTGTGCTCAGAAGTTCAAGAGCTCGTCTAGAATTTTGTACCGAGTTTCCCCCACGCCTCCCTTGCACTGAATCTCAGCTGCAGAGGTGAAGGCTACCCTGAACAGACCACACATATGCCCCCCCCCCCCCACCCCCCGAGCTCAAGGACTTCAGTCCCTTCTGTTGTCCAGTTTGCCAGGCTCTTGAGCTTCGACTTAAGGTCTCTGCTGGAGATTCCTTTGGCCTTATCTTCCTCCCAATGTTTAATGGCAAAGGACCCTTTGCCTCACCCCTTCCCTTACTCTTTGATTCACAGGTAAACCCTCCCACCCCACAGAGCACCAATCAACAGACGGCTACATTTCACTTTATTTTGCACAAAACGGATACAACCAATTGACTAAGCAGCTCCAGAACTGTTAGTGTTCCTTAATCAAGAAGTAAATGATGTCAGAAGGAAAACTTTTCAATTCCTCCCAAACACATATTGCAAATACAACCAACTCCTAACACATGCGACACAGGCTGATTTTGACACAGAGAAAGCCTCAGCAAGAAGGGTGAGTACTGAATACCCACATGGGACAGACCAGGAGCCATGCTCTAGGAGCTAGACTATACCTAGCCCGTTATTCACGCTGCCTGCATATACATCTGCCCTGTGAAGTTCACTGTCCCTTGTCAGATTGAAATCCAAGCAGCTCCTTCCATTTCCAGGCTCATCACTTCCAAGGTGGATAATCCACACGCAGAAATCCAGGCAGCTCAAATATACTCGCTCAGCCGTGTTTTACGTGACATCTCCCAAGCCAGGCTCCAGTTCAAATTCTGTACAGGAAGTTCCCATTGTCGTCAAAGAACTCTCGCCCCCTCTGCACGACCTTGCTGCTGAAGTTCTGGTCACCCAGTTCTCTTGCCCTCAACCCTTCCAGCTTCTGCGCACTTGGCAATCCATCACTGTCAGTGCCTCTGGTGCCCTCACAATCGCTGGTGGAGAACTTCTGCAGCTCTCTCTGATGACCTTGGGCTGCAGCAACAGGCACAAAGCTTTCCTTCTCCAGGCTCTGGGCTCCTTTATTCCTTCCCTTCTGTCTCCTCGGAGTGTTTGTACTCTGAGTGTTCGGTTCTATCACCTTCAAAGCTGTGCTATGACCTTGGCCTTGGGATGAGGCTTCACCTCCTGACACGGGGTGGCCTGCAGAAAGCAGCTTCCAGGTCTCCCCAGGGCCTGGAAGCTGGCGGAGCGAGGGGGCAAGCCCAGCTTTCTTAAGGACTTTTTGATCCTGCTTCAGTTTCTTCTCCAATGTGGGTACAAACTTGCTTTTTAAAACCCTTCTGATCACATCGGTGCTAACAGCAAAGCCTTCAGCCAATCTGGGAACTGACCAGGACTCTGGAAATTCTTCATGTAAATACCTATAGGAAAACGAAGCAGTTTTTCAAGTTGTCAAAAAGATCCTATCAGAATAGCTAACTGATATTAGTGATAAATACGTGAGAAGAAGAGGTACAAGCATAGGCTGTGTTCCATTCCTGTGTGCTAATAGAAACACCCAACCACTCTAAGATCATTTTATTTCACATCAACTTATCTCCCACCACTGATCACCGGCCCGTTAAATTTTGGGGAATGCATGAAGATGGTCCTTCCCTTTAAAGAACATGCAATCCGGTGGCAGAGACAGATGTATTAACATACAATAACACTGTGATAAGTGTCAAAGCAGAGGATGCTGTGAGCATCCACGGGGGAGACCCAGGCACAGGTTGTCACACGCACAGCATGGCCCAGGAATTGCTTCAGAAGTCCACAGTAGAGCTGGTCTGAAAGGATGAAAAGGAGTAATAAGCTGACAGAGGGGAAGAGAAGAGAAGGAAATCAAAAGTACTGATGGTGCATGCCCTAGCTGGTGTGGCTCAATGGATAGAATGTCGACCTGGAGACTGAAGGGTCCCGGGTTCGATTCCAGTCAAGGGCACATGCCTAGGTTGTGGGCTTGATCCCCAGTAGGGGCGTTCAGGAGGCACCCTGTCAATGATTCTCTCTCATCATTGATGTTTCTATCTCTTTCTCCCTCTCCCTTCCTCTCTGAAATCAATAAAAATATATTTTAAAAAAAAGTACTGATGGTACAGTGAGCACATGAAATGCAAAGAACATCACATTCGTGGGGAATAGCTCAACTTGTCGACAGCAAGGGCAGGAGCAAAATCATGCCATACTTAGGAGTCTGGAGTTTACCCCAAATCAACAGCAAACCAAGGAAGGCTTTTAACCAGGGGAATGCCATGAGCAAATTTCATTCTGAAGCTCAATCCAGTGGCAGTTTTCAGTGGCAAGACTAGAGGCAAAAGGCTATCAGAATCATCCAGGTAGTATGAGCTGAGGCGGTGGCAATGAGAGCAGAAAAAGGAAGAGACTTCAGAAATGCTCAGGAAGGGCAAGTGGTAAACTTGGGACTAAATATTGGGGGAGGAAGCAGATTCAGGATTTTAGCTTGGGTGATTGGTGGGATTATAGCAGAAACAGGAGCAGAATTAAATTGTCAGGAACAATGACAAATTCTATTTTGTACATGTTGAGTTTGAGAAGCCTGTGTGACATCCAGAGGTATCTAGTGCGCAGTTGAATATACACAGAGTTCAGAAGAAGAACATGGACTAAAAATGATGGCTTGAACAGCAAAGGCTGCTGAAGCCATGTGAGTGGCTGCCATCAGGCAGGGAAGTAGCCAGAGTGAGGTAAGTGACCGAGAAGACAATTCTACAAAACAGCAATATTCAAGAAACAGGAGGAAGAGAGGGGTGTTCAGGAAGGAAACAAAAGCAGCCCTAGAAACAGCAGTGAGGAGTAACTGGGTCAAGGGAGAAGAGAATTTTATGACAGCAAACGACAAGGTCCAATGCTGCAGAAAAGTTAGGGAGCCTAAAGACTAGATGATCAGTTATGCCTAGCATGTAAAAAAAGTCACTAATAGATTTGTGGAGAATGGTTTCATAGATAAAAAAAAAAAAAAAAAATTAAAAAAAAAAGCAACAACAAAGATGGGCAGCCTACTGGGAACAAAATAAAGAACTTAAAAATGACAGATGTCGGTTCCTGAGGAATTAGGGAGGGATAGGACCTAGCGCACACAGAAGACTGGTCCTAGATGAGTGAAGGGCTACTGTTTCCTCCGAGATGTAAATAGTGCAGGACTGAGATGGAAAACGAGAGGGAAGACCAAGAAGCTTTAATGGACACGCACTTAATGGCCCGTTTTTTCTTTGAAGTAAAAGGACATTTATAGACCACATTTATAGGTCTGACAGGGAGGAAGTTTTGAAGAAGCTGTTGTTCAAGACAGAGGAGGAAGCCAATGCAAGAGGCACTACAGGCCCACAGTCTTCCTCTCCCCCCCCTTTTTTTTTTAATCCTCACCTGAGGATATTTTTCCATTGATTTTTAGAGAGAGTGGAAGACAGAGGGAAAGAGAGAAATATCAATGTGAGAGAAACACACTGAATAGTTGCCCCCTGCACTCTCCCTGGCCAAGGCCCCAGCAGGGAAGGAGCCTGCAATCCAGCTACGTGCCCTTGACCGGAATCAAACCTGGGACCCCTTGGTCCAGAGGCTGATGCTCAATCCGCTGACCCAAATCGGGCCACAAAGTCTTCTTGATCGGCTCTCCAGGATCTTTATTCTAAGTCTCAATTTCAGAGTCATTCTGATGGAAATGAAAAATGGCATGTAACTCATGGAGAGCTATTTAGCAATATTTATCAAAATGCAAAATCTATCTGCCCTTGGACCTAGCACCCCTACTTTTGGGAATGTATAAAAAACTACGCCTGGTAGATATCCATACTGATAAAAGGCTAAGTAGCTGTCACGCCCTCACGTGTGATGCCCTCATGATGTCACAAGATGGTTGCGTGCACAACGGAGGCGGGGCCTCGGTGGCCACTCCACAGCTCCACATGGCTTCCACCCGGGCTCCCACGGCCCGGCGCACCTGCTGCAGAGGTGGGACCCCGGCTCGGGCCTACCTCTTTGGGGCGAAGGATCGCGGGGCTCCCACATTGTGCGAGGGCACAGGCCAGGCTGGGGGACTCCAACCCCACCCCCAGTGCATGAATTTTGTGCACCGGGCCTCTATTATGGTATTATAATGGGTGTACAGTTAGGCACTAGAGCACCATCTGTGATGGCACAAGTGAGTGGCAACAACCCAGGACCCATCATAAAAGACTGGTTAATAAACTATAACTATGACTTCTATAAAACTCTTCTGAAGCGGAAAGATGTTAAATGAAGAAAAGTACAGGTAGTATGTGTATTTAGAGTTGCCTACTGTCTGATTAAGGTGAAAACAAACACCTATATTCATAATCGCTATGTGCAGATATAGCAAAAGGCCCCCAGAAAACTATTCAAAACAGCACCCACAGGAGCCTGGCTGGGGTTAATACTTCTCAATATGTAAACCACATTATTCTGTCCTAATTTCAAACCACATCATCTATTCAAAACAAAACAAAAAAACTTTAAAATTGAAGAAAGGATCTCTCTAAAGATTTTCTAAAAGAAGAGAGAAAATAATTCTAAATTAAGGGTTCTCTCCTCAGAAAAATGCGCACAACCACGGAAGCTCTCATCCCTGGATCTTAGGTGAGGAACATCCTGATTTCCTATTTGGGGTTTAAATGTCATGATGTCTGCAAACGCCTATGCGAAAGATTTCAGCAAAATACACCAACTGTGTCGCAATGTTAAAAGCTATTAAATCAAGATGACGGGATTATGGAAGCTCGTTATATTGTCTTAAAGAAAATTTAAGTAATAAAAAATAGCCCTAACCGGTTTGGCTCAGTGGATAGAACGTCTGGCCTGCGGGCTGAAGGGTCCCGGGTTCGATTCCCGTCTAGGGCATGTACCTCGGTTGCAGGCACATCCCCAGTAGGGGGTGTGCAGGAGGCAGCTGATCGATGTTTCTGACTCTCTATCCCTCTCCCTTCCTCTCTGTAAAAAATCAATAAAATATATTTTAAAAAATAATAAAAATAAAATAAAAAGGAAATACAAAAACAGTATCGTGGGCCCCAGTACCCTTCACCCCAGGAATCTCACCGGATCTGCTCCATGGCTTCCCTGGTCAGTGTCCGGGGCGGGGCCCCTCGCGGCTCCATTTGCCTCCGAATTTTCTGGAACAGGATGGCTCTTTTCTGTCGTTTCAGGGCGCTGGGGGAGAGAACCAATGGCAGAAGCCGTGCGTGGAAGCAACATGGGTGGCTGCGGCGTCTCGGGCTACATCAGGGCGCGCCCAGCCCTCGTCTCTTTGTTCGCTGCCCCGGAAATCTAACACCTACGACAGCAGCCCCCGAGCAGGGCGAACTCTCTACGCGGGCGACGAAATACGTCACTGGGGAAGGGACCCGTGGCCCCGAAGGAGCTGAACACCTGCCCCTGCGCCTCTGAGGAGGGAAGAAGCAAGGGCCGCTGCGAACGCGGCGGCGGGACGCCCGGCGCCGAGGGGGCGCGGCCTGCAGCGCCGGGGCGCGAGGCCCTGCTTCAGGCTGAGGGCCCGGGAAGGAGCCGGTACCTCTCCACCTCCTGCAGCTCCCGCTCCTCTGGTTCCCAGTCGGAATCGGGGTCCGGCTCGCGGCCGGTAGATCCCGGGCCTGCCACCCCCTGGGTCGCGAATCCACAGCGAGCGACGACGGCACGGACGCGCACCCCGAGCAGGAGACTCAGAGCACCCGCCATGTTGATCGGACTGGACTGCTTGCAGCCTGAAACGCAGCAACACCGGAAGCCGAGGGGCGGGACCGGAAGTGGTAGGCGGGACCCGGAAGTGACGTCCCCGGTCTTCCCCGCTTCCGGCAGAAGGCGGCCAATCTGGGCTGGAAGAGCTCTGCGGCCCGTCCTTTCCGCTGTAAATAATAGGAGCGATTCCCGGGTACGCGAGAGTCCGAATGAGGTGAAGGACGCTTCTACAAAACCGCATAAATTTTAATAAAATGACGGGTTCACTTGCCAAGAGTCAACCCTTCGTCCCTACGGCAACCCAGGCCGGCCTGTTCCCCCCACGGCGGCGGGAAGGACCCGCCTCGGCGGTCCTCTGATGACGACAGCCCCCTGCCTCGGGCGCTCCGGCCCCGGCCGGACCCAGGGTTCGGACCCATCACCTAGCGACAAATCCAGGCTCAGGTTTGAAGGGCGGAGACGACGAGTGCCTGGCCGGCCCTGGCACCTCTTCCTTCGCTTTTTAGTCTTTTTCTGATCCGAAAAATAATCTTGGGGTATCGAAGAATTCCCGGTGTCTTAGGTTGGAGCCTGATGCAGACGGGGCTCCTGGCCACGGCTTTCCCAACTCGAGCTCCGTGGCAGTCTTTGGTTAAAGAGCAAGGGCTGAAGGCCCTTTGCCCCTTAGGACCCCCGGAGGGGGCTGTCCGGCGGCGGTGGGCGCGGGGCTCCCGCCCTGCGTTTACCTGTGGTGGCCGATGTCCAGGAGTGCGGTGGCGCTCTCCGTCAGGGGCGCGGGGGTAGGGCAGAGGGGGAAGTCCTGGGCCTGGGCTGCTCTGTGTTCAGAATTTACCACGCAGGGCAAGGTGCACTCAGTCCACGGGCTACTTATCACGCTTTCCCGTTGCAGGAAATAGCCCTGCTTGGGGGTTAAAGAGGATGGCACTGATCCTGCCATGGCTCTGTTTATGGCTTCTAGCCTCCTGCTGGCCTGGCCCTCTGCAGTGGAAACATGGGGGCCCCCTGAGTTGCTGCTACTCACAACTATTTCCCAACTCTGTCGCCCAAGTACCAACACAGAGGCATGGCTGGCACCCGCCCGAGGCTTCCCTGTACCCCGCTGCGCTGTCCCTGGTGTGTTTACGTGTCCATTTCCCCCTGAGGTGAGTGCGGGGGCTGTGTTTCTGCCATGCCTATCCCCAGGCTCTAGCTCAGCGGTTCTCAACCTTCCTGATGCCGCGACCCTTTCATACAGTTCCTCATGTTGTGGTGACGCCCAATTTCATTGTTACAAATTGAACATCATTAAAGCATAGTGATGAATCACAAAAACAATATGTAATCATCTATGTGTTTTCCGATGGTCTTAGGCGACCCCTGTGAAAGGGTCGCGACCCACAGGTTGAGAACCTCTGCTCTAGCTAGTACGTGGGAGGAGGTCAATAAATACATGGGACCCCGGCCTCCCCCGCTCCCACTCTGCTGCAAGAGCCATCTTCTATTTTGGGAGCATCCCCGCTGTGATAGTGCTGGTGGAAATGCACACAAGTGAGAGCGAACCAAGCAAGTGTTGCATACTTACGGCTGTTAAGCCTGAATCTGGAAGTGGGAAAGCAGCGCCTCCCGGATTTCCTCAGTGACAAAGAGCAGGGGCCAAAGGTGGCTGGGTCTCTTGTCCAGTGGAAGGTCCTGGGCTGCAGGTAGCACCCGGACTGGTGCAGGAGTGCAGGGTTGCTTGGCAGTGGCCCTAGGATCCGGGGGACCAACTCGGGCTGGACTACGTGCAAGAAGTGAGGAGGGCCCTGCTCTTTGTAGGCCCCTCTCAGGAGGGCCAATGGGAACAGACTCAGAGACGGCAGTTCTTGACTGCTCAGCCCGTCCTGGTGAGATCTAGGCTAGAGGAGAGAAGAAGCCTCTTACCACATTTCTGGTGAGGCTGGGGGGAGTGGTGGGAGAAATAGGGGACTGAGCCCTCGCTGGTTTGGCTCAGTGCATAGAGCGTCGGCCAGCGGACTGAAGGGTCCTGGGTTCGAGTCCAGTCAGGGGCATGTGCCCGGGTTGCAGGCTCGATCCCCAGTAGGGAGCGTGCAGGAGGCAGCCGATCAGTGATTCTCTCTCATCATTGATGTTTCTCTCTCTCTCTCTCCCTCTCCCTTCCTCTCTGAATCAATAAAAATATATTTTTAAAAAAAGAAATAGGAACTGGAAAATCTTCCAGGCCGTAGCCACTACGGAACGAGTTACTCAACAAAAACAGGACCCACGGGGTTGCTACTAGCCCAGGGAATAGTGAATGCGGCAGCTGCTTCGTTGGCCCAAGGCGTTACTAATCTCCCGCTAGAGCCACGGCACTGGCCGTGCCAGGGTGGAGCCACGGAGGGTGGGGTGATTGCCAGATGGGAATAGAGAGAGCCAGTCCCTTGTGAGAAGGTTGGGAGCGGCACTTGGCCGGAACCAGTGCTAAAAACAAGGGATCATGGGAGCGGACGTGAAAAGAACCGAGAGACTCTTTCCTAAGGCCCAGCATACACTGCTTTCCCCGCCTGCACTGCCAGATACCATCCCATCAGCCTCCTGGGCCGCAGCCACCACCGTGCGCCAGGACAGCCTTGGTCCCCGCTCTGAGAGACGCTATGTAGAGCCCCTCACCCGACACTCAGGAGGTTTCTTCTGGCCCTGCTGGCTGGATTGCACGATGCTGGTGATCTGCTCGACGATCCCCAGGCTCCGGATGAGATTCTCCCTCCGGAGCAGGGCGTTCAGCCGCTCCAGCTCCTCCTCTTCCACAATTTCTTGAGGCTGCATCGTGTCCAGGTGTTCTGGTCGCAGCTACAAGGCACATGAGAGATGCATGCAGGCTCTGCAGTGATGAGTCCCAAACCAGCAGCAAGGACTCCTGCCCCCTCTACTGCCATCCCTCCCCTGACCCTCCTGCCAGATCCCTTTTGCTACCCGTTCTCTCACGATCTGTTCCAAAAAGTCAGATTCCGTGGACTCAAGGAACTCCTCTCTCTCTCAAACCAGGAGAGGACATTGGATTACTTTCTCTAATAGTTCCAACCCATTTTCCCGCAGAAAGGCAAGCGCCACGAAGCCCCTGACACCTTTTGCTCCCGTGTCCGGTTCCGGTAGGCCAGGTGGGTGGCCAGGCTCTGGAACCGGGGCCTGGACCGGGGCCTGGATCGCCTGTTCTCCCCCGCCGACTCCCCCGGGTTCTGCTCCTTGTTGTCCTTTGGCTTCTTAGAGTCTAAGACCTCCCGCTGCTTCTGCTTGAGGCGGAACTCTTCCCGTTGCTGCCTGACAAGATACAGCAGCTTCAGTCACTGGAGAAATTGTGGTGGGAAGTGGGGGGGGAGGGGGGCATATGGGGATGGGAGAAGAGTAGGACATTATGATCCGTTTTGGGGACTGATGGGAGAGGAATGTGGAGAAGATGGGAAACCTACTAGAGTGAATCAGGAAGACTGTTAGGATTTATAATCCCCTCCCCCTCTTTCCTCTAGCAGCGGTTCTCAACCTGTGGGTCACGACCCCTTTGGCGGTTGAACGACCCTTTCACAGGGGACGCCTAAGACCATCCTGCATATCAGATACTTACATGACGATTCATAACAGTAGCAACATTACAGTGACGAAGTAGCAACGAAAATAATTTTATGGTTGGGTCACAACATGAGGAACTGCATTTAAAGGGCCAGAAGGTTGAGAACCACTGTAACTAAACTGAATCAGGAAGACGGATAGGATTTATAATCCCCTCCCACTCTTTCCTCTAGGGCCGTGGTTGGCAAATTGCGGCTCGAGAGCCACATGCGGCTCTTTGGCCCCTTGAGTGTGGCTCTTCCACAAAATACCACGTGCGGGCGCGCGTACAGTGCGATTGAAACTTCATGGCCCATGCGCAGAAGTCGGTTTTCGGCCTGGGCGAGTCTGTTTTGAAGATCTGTTGATATTTGGCTCTGTTGACTGATGAGTTTGCCGACAGCTGCTCTAGGGCAGTGGTTCCCCACCTTCCTAATGCCTCGACCCTTTAATACAGTTCCTCATGCTGTGGTGACCCCCAACCATAAAATTATTTTCGTGGCTACTGCATAGCTGTCATTTTGCTACTGTTATGAATTGTCATGTAAATATCTGATATGCCGGATGTATTTTCATGGTTACAAATTGAACATAATGAAAGCATAGTGATTAATCACAAAAACAATATGTAATTATATATGTGTTTTCCGATGGTCTTAGGCGACCCCTGTGAAAGGGTCGTTCGACCCCCAAAGGGGTCGCGACCCACAGGTTGAGAACCGCTGCTCTAGGGGCTGGCATCCTCTCCACCCTGCCGGGGAGCAGTTCCCCAGAAGGAGCTGCCCCCACCCGCGTGGAGAGGGGCATGCCGGGCGGAGTACCTGGCGCACTCCTCTCGGGCCTTGGAAGCCGCCGTCTCCTGGAAGAGGGAGCCACTGTGCTTAAAGAAGGGCTCATACTTCTGTGTGTCAGGCCCAGGGTAGATCCTCCGGTACCCGCCAAGGTGGGAGTCCTCATAGCATTCCTGGTCCAGCAGTGCCGCCTGGGACAGCTCCGTTAGGACGCGCCTAAGAAAACCAAGCTTTGGTTGAATCCGGAGGTCTGCGAGGAGGCAGGCCGGCTGCGGCGCCGTGGCCTTGGCCCTGCCCCTGCGGTGACAGCTGCCAGCCCCGTCTGTGTGTGGTAATGAAAACAGGCTTGACTTAAGTTGGGTTTCTCATCACAGAAAAGCTGGAAGAGCAGAAAGAAGCTAGAAACTGCCCGTCGTATTAGGATGCAGTGAGCATGTCGGTCATGAGCACAGACTGAGGCAGGACCTCCTGAGTTTGAATCCTGGCTTTGCCACTGGGCAGGCCCTTCTTTTTTATAATATGTTTTAATTTTTGTTATTTTGTTTTAGATTTTTATTGATTTCAGAGAGGAAGGGAGAAGGAGAGAGAGAGATAAAAACATCAATGAGGAGAGAGAATCATGGATCGGCTGCCTCCTGCACACCCCACACTGGGGATGGAGCCCACAACCCGGGCATGTGCCCTTGACTGGAATTGAACCAGGGACTCTTGAGTCCGCAGGCCAATGCTCTATCACTGAGCCACACTGGCCAGGGTGCCATACTCTTTATTTATTCCCTCCTTCCTTTCTTGTTTTAAATGAAATTGGGATCATACAATAGCATTTGTAAATGGCTAATATTCTAGTGCACTAGAGCCCATTGCACGAAGATTTACGCAATAGGACTTCCTTCCCCTGGCTGCTGGCAGCGGTTTTCCTCGGGCACCCGGGACCCAGGCCTTTGGTCCGGCCGCAGCGGAGAAGCCAAGCCTCTTCAGTCTTCGGTCTTCAGTCATCTTCAGTCTTCACTCAGGCAGGAGCCTTCAGTCTTTGCTCTGTGCCTGCGTATGCAAATTAGCCCACCATCTTTGTTAGGTTAATTTGCATGTTCATCCTGATTGGCTGGTGGGTGTAGCGGAGTGACGACCAATTTACATCTCTTTTATTAGTGTAGATGATTGTACTTTTGTTTATTAAGTCCAAAGGTTTTCCACCTTTTATCCCCATTGAAAGACACTGTTGATAAAGTCATGTGCACAATCCAATCCTGCACGAATACCCAGGGCAAATAGTTACACTTTACCTCCACTCACACAGACAGCTGAGTGCCTACTGTGTGCCAGACCCCCCCAGGATATTATGGCAAATCAAGTACACATGGGCCCTGCATCTTGCAATACAAGTGGGGAAGAGGGACGTATTTATTATAAGAATAATCCTAAATTTACTCCAATTCATTTTTTATTGATTTTTTTTTTTGAGAGAGAGAGAGAGAGAGAAACATCGATTTGTTGTTCTACTTATCGATGCATTCATTGGTTGATTCTTGTATGTGCCCTGACCAGGAATCCAACCCATAACCTTGGCCTATCATGATGATGCTCTAACCAAGAGCTACCCGGCCAGGGACCATTCATTTTTATGTATCATCAACAAACTGTAATTTAGTGTCGGCAACAAATGACCATGTTTGCAAACCGTCTTACAATTAAAATAATAGTGGGTGGGCAATATTGATGTAAACTGCCCCCTAAAAACAAAATAAATGAACTGTCCCCTAATAGTGAATGACTTAACTGTTTTGTGTTTCATTACTATACACTTTCTCAGGAAATGGTTTCTAGAGGAACTTTGTTAAAAAAAAACAACAACAGCTAATCAAGCCACATAACGCTCCTTATAAGCTAATTATGAAATAGCTCTAACGTACACTGTTAAGCAGGGAAAGTTATGCTCCTGTCTGGGCAGTAAAAGGAGAAAAACAACTTGCATAAGTACATGTATGTGCATTGAATGTTTGTGAAAATCCACGCACGACCCGAGAAACACTGAGTAGCTGGAGGAGAAGGGCAGGAGACAGGCTAATCGAGGCATCTTTTGCACTTGCACATACTTGTCTATGACAGGTGATGTATTACTTATGCAAAAAATTGTTTTTAGTAGCTGATCAGCCCTGGGCTTTCATTCTCAGGAAAGTGATAACGAAGGAGACAAGTTACACAGCTTGCCCGGCCGGCGTGGCTCAGGGGTTGAGCGTCGACCTATGAACCAGGAGGTCACGGTTCGATTCCCGGTCGGGGCACATGCCCGGGTTGCGGGTTCGATCCCCAGCACTGGGCATGCAAGAGGCAGCCGATCAGTGGTTCTCTCTCATCATTGATGTTTCTCTCTCTCTCCCTCTCCCTTCCTCTCTGAAATCAATAAAGACCTATTTTTAAAAAAAATAAAACAGACACCCCGGACAGCTGGGGTACCTGGCCTCGCGTAGCTCTTGGTGGCAGTGGAAAAGCCGCACTCTGACTCGCCGCTTCTCTTCCTCCATCACCTTCCTCTTGTCGCAGCCCCCGAGGTTGGCGAGGATCATGGCATCTAAGAGGAGGGCATCCTTCACCTCCCGATCCAGGCGCGAGTCCGTGGTGAAGCTTGGAGAGTGGTTCACCTGCCAGGAGGAGCCGTTATCCGCCCCCTTCCTAGACCCCCTGAGCAGGTGGCCTCCCCCTTCCTAGATCCCCTGAGCAGGTGGCCTCCCCCTTCCTAGACCCCCTGAGCAGGTGGCCTCCCCCTTCCTAGATCCCCTGAGTAGGTGGCCTCCCCCTTCCTAGATCCCCTGAGTAGGTGGCCTCCCCCTTCCTAGACCCCCTGAGCAGGTGGCCTCCCCCTTCCTAGACCCCCTGAGCAGGTGGCCTCCCCCTTCCTAGATCCCCTGAGTAGGTGGCCTCCCCCTTCCAGGACCCCCTGAGCAGGTGGCCACCTCTTGCAGGCCCAGCTGGGGGGGGGGTTGTCTATTAGGAGGGCTTAGGAAAGACATCCCCGCCAGTGGCCTCCGCCAAAGAGGCTGGCTGCTCTGACTTCCCAGGCCACAGGACCTGCCACGGAGATCCCTCTAACACAGTGGTCGGCAAACCGCGGCTCTCGAGCCACATGCGGCTCACCGGCCCCTGGAGTGTGGCTCTTCCATAAAATACCACGTGC
>NW_005871931.1:93542-95330 GCF_000147115.1 Myotis lucifugus
CCATCCGCGGTTCTCCCTCATCATTGCTGTGTCTTTATTTTTTTTAAACATGTTCTTGCTGATTTCCAGGAGGAAGAGGGAGAGATGCTAGTAGGAACGTCAGTGATGGGAGAGGCATGGATGGGCGGCCTCCTGCTCCGCCCAGTGGAGCCGGCAGCCTGTGCGGGTGCCCTGACCCGGAATCCCACCCTGGCCTCCGGGTGCACAGGCCCAGGCCTCACCCCCGAGCCTCCGGGCTGGGCCTGGCTTCTGCGCCCCTCACCTGGGATGGGCACTGGGCTGTTTCCAGATCTTGGGGTGCCGAGCCGGCCGGCCGTGGCACACTCAGCCCCAGGTTGGTGCCCCATGTGCCGCAGCAGCTCAGCCCGGTTCGGTGGGCCTGAGAGGGCGGTGAAGGATGGAGAAAAGACAGACAAGAGCAGAAAGCTGGGTCCGGGTGGGACGCTGTCCTCTCTGATGGAGAGGCAGCCGCAGCCTGAAAGCCGAGTCTTTATTTTATGGCAGATTCCAGGAGGCAAAGCAAGGGCGTGGTCAGATGTTTACAACATTCTTTTTTTTTTTTTTAAATACATTTTATTGATTTTTTACAGAGAGGAAGGGAGAGGGATAGAGAGTTAGGAACATCGATGAGAGAGAAACATTGATCAGCCGCCTCCTGCACATCTCCTACTGGGGATGTGCCCCGCAACCCAGGTACATGCCCTTGACCAGAATCGAACCCGGACCTTTCAGTCCGCAGGCCGACGCTCTATCCACTGAGCCAAACCGGTTTCGGCATACGGGTGTCTTTTAAGACCCCAGCACAGAGCAGTGGGAAAGGGAAGGGTCCGCCCTGCCCCCGGGCTGCCCCCGGCCCCTTACCAGGTTGCTGTGGTTGGGCTCCACGTAGGGCATGGTGGCAAAGCGGGCCAGGCCCTCCTCGTACATGAAGATCCGCAGCGGGTCACAGGACGTGAGCAGGACGTAGATGCGCATGTCGAACTTGAAGCCGTCGATGAGGAAGGGCTGAGGGGGCGCAGACCCGCCGGGGGAGAAACGACAGGGCTTTGAAGAGCTCGCTCAATGTCACACACACACGGTCGTTTAATTTCCACAGGGACCACGTGACGTAGCTACTGTTGTTATGCCCAATAACAAATGAGGAGACTGAGGCACAGGCAGGGTAAGACAGTTGCCTGAACCCAGGATATCGAAGAAGTGGAAAAACTCAGATTCAAACCCAGGCAGGCTGGCTTTGAGCCAGGGCTCCACATGGCCTCCAAGATAAGGGGAGGGATGGGGGGGGGGGGCAGGTAGCAGAAAGGGCAGGAGCTGGAAACTGGCTTCCTCCCTGGCTTTGGGAGAGACGGGGTACCCCATGCTGGTGGCACCCCAATGCTGGTGGAGGGACCTGGTGGGCCCGAGGCGCCCTTCACCTTGGAGATGTACTGCTGGCAGATCATATGCTCTCCGATCTTGATCTCCCGGGGGTTTCGGGTGATGAAGATGCCGCGGCCCTGACAGCCGCTGTCTGGCTTGCAGATAAACGTTCGGGTTTTCCGCTGACGACCACAGGCATGGAAGTCCCCGTAGCTGTGGGCAGACGGAGCCGGTCAGAAGGTTCCCGTGCAATACGGCGGTCCCAGGGCCCCATGGGCCCCTCCTGCCCTCCGGTCCACGCTCTTCCTGGAGCCCGCAGTCTCAGAACACTCCACTTCCATCCCGAGATGTTCAAGGGCATTCATCTTCAAGGTCATTCAAGGTCATTCGGCCGGAGTCTGGAGGGAACCGAGATGGCGAACCCTCCCC
>NW_005871931.1:95430-97345 GCF_000147115.1 Myotis lucifugus
GTTGTACTCCCGGGGGTAGATTTTCTGCCTGCGCTTCAGGTTCCGGGCCAGCAGGTCTTTGCGGCAGATTTCCGTCATGCCAGGGAAGTGGTTGATTTTCTGAAACGGAGCGAATGCGTTAAACTACCCCCCAGAGGAAGCGGCTGTTCCTGGGGCCTGGGCATCCAGAAAGCAGTGGAGAAGGACTGGGAAGGTCAAGGTCGAAGTCAGTGGAGGTCAACACTACCGAGCACCCCAAGGAGAAAACAGGGAGATCCCCTAAGGCAGCCTCTCCCCAAAACACACATAACCCTGAGGTGAGCGAACGAGGGGTAGTGAGCAGGGGCTAGACAAGATTTTGGTCCTTCTAGACCAGCGGTTCTCAAGCTGTGGGTCGCGACCCCTTTGGGGGTCGAATGACCCTTTCACAGGGGTCGCCTAAGACCATCGGAAAACACATATATAATTACATATTGTTTTTGTGATTAATCACTATGCTTCAATTATGTTCAATTTGTAACAATGAAATTGGGGGTCACCACAACATGAGGAACTGCATTAGGAAGGTTGAGAACCACTGACCCTTATAACATCCCTCAGACCACCAGGGACCAGTCCTGTAAGAATAACTGGTGTGCCGAAACCGGTTTGGCTCAGTGGATAGAGCGTCGGCCTGCGGATGGAAAGGTCCCAGGTTCGATTCCGGTCGAGGGCATGTGCCTGGGTTGCGGGCACATCCCCAGTGGGAGATGTGCAGGAGGCAGCTGATCGATGTTTCTCTCTCATCGGTGTTTCTAACTCTCTATCTCTCTCCCTTCCTCTCTGTAAAAAATCAATAAAATATATTTAAAAAAAAAAAAAAGAATAACTGGTGTGTAACAGGCAAATGAGAAAACATTTCCCCAAAGAGAAAAGGAAATTAGGAACCGGCCCAGGGCATGCACTGCCATGGCACCCCCAGAGGGCACGGCATTGCCCGGCAGCCCGCTGGAACCCTGCTACTGCCCCCTGCCCCCAGTGTGGGAGGCAGCACCGCCACCGCTCTGTGCTCTCTCGCTGGCTCACCCAGTGATTGATTACAGAGAGGGAGGGAGAGATAGAAACATCAGTAATGAGAGAGAATCATGGATCAGCTGCCTTCTCCACGCCCCCCACTGGGCATGTGCCCGGACCAGGAATCGAACCGTGACCTCCTGGTTCACAGGTTGATGCTCAACCACTGAGCCACACCAGCTGGGCTGTCTTTGAGGATTTAATGAGGGAAGAACGTAAAGGCAGTGTCTGTCTCTGGCTCTTCTCGTTGTGGGATTGGTTAGTCTCGTTAATGGGGAGGCTTATTGTAAGGCTTCCCCTAAAAATATGCTTGTAGACCAGTGATGGTGAACCTGTGACACGCGAACTCATTTTTTTGGTTGATTTTTCTTTGTTAAATGGCATTTAAATATATAAAATAAATATCAAAAATACAAATCTGCCCTAACCAGTTTGGCTCAGTGGATAGAGTGTCGGCCTGCGGACTGAAGGGTCCCAGGTTCGATTCCGGTCAAGGGCATGTGCCTTGGTTGCGGGCACATCCCCAGTAGGAGTGTGCAGGAGGCAGCTGATCTATGTTTCTCTCTCATCGATGTTTCTAACTCTCTATCCCTCTCTCTTCCTCTCTGTAAAAAACCAATAAAATATTTTTAAATATATATATATAAATCTTTGTTTTACTATGGTTGCAAATATCAAAAAATTTCTATATGTGACACGGCACCAGAGTTAAGTTAGGGTTTTTCAAAATGCTGACACGCCGAGCTCAAAAGGTTCGCCATCACTGGTGTAGACCCTTTTCAGTTATTTTATTGCTTAACCACCACAAAGACCCAGGTAGGGATCACAAAATACCAAGGAGATCTTATAATTCTTTTTTTGGAGAACCCTTGGGTCCAACTTT
>NW_005871931.1:98047-127920 GCF_000147115.1 Myotis lucifugus
GGGGGTCGTCATTCTGGGGCCACAGCCCCTGCCGGATCGTGTTGTCGGGAGGTCGTACCTGAAACCTCTTCATGTCCATGACTCGTTCCAGGGACACAGAGCAATCCGTCCAGTACACGTTCCACTCTTCGTCTTCGCCCACCTCCCTCAGGCCACACATTCGGGCTGCGCGACGCACTGCGGAGGGTGGGAGGGAGGGAGGGAGGTCAGGGAGGCCCAGGCTGGGCTGGGTGAGGAACAGCCCCGACTGGAGAGCGGGTTGAAGAGGGGGGTGGTTCTTACCTCGCCTCGGCACTTCAGTTGCCACGTGACAACTCCAAGTTCGTGAAGCTGTCAGGCCTTCCACAAGCTGACAGAGAACACTAGAGTCTGGCTCCCTGCGTCAGTCACTCCCTCCCTCAACTAGGACGGTTTCTAGCCGGCAAAGCTAGCCCTTGGTAGGGATCCCACCCGCACCTCACACGCTGGGGGGCCCCTTGCCCAGAGGACAGTGGGGATAAGAGGGGAGAAAGAGACGGCTGACCCAGCTGGTGATTTTTAAAAATTGCTGAAGCCGCCTCAAGAGCTTCCTTGAAAAAAATGGTTTTAACCTAGTCTCATCTCATCTCTGATAAAAACTGAAAATTGGCCCTAGCCGGTGTGGCTCAGTGGATAGAGCGGCGGCCTGCGGACTGAAGGGTCCTGGGTTTGATTCTGGTCAAGGGCACATGGCCGGGTTGCAGGCTCGATCCCCAGTGTGGGGCGTGCAGGAGGCAGCCGATCCATGATTCCCTCTCATCATTGATGTTTCTATCCCTCTCTCGCTCTCCCTTCCTCTCTGAAATCAATACAAATATATTTTAAAAAAACAAAGCAAACTGAAAAAGGTGGGGGCAGTGGTGACTTTCAGTGATTTTTTTTTCATGCTAGCTATTTTTTTCACGTTAGATGCCCACCCTACTCCTGAGACTAACTGAACAGGGATGTCTCAGCTGCGAGTGGCTGAGCCAGGGCGCTCAGGTACAGGCTACAGGCCAGGCCAACAAGGTCCAGGGGCTGGGAGCCTGATTGGAGGAACCATCCCCAGAGGGAAAGTGACAGCAGAGCCGGGCACTTACCACTCTCATATCTGCAGTTGGTCAGGTTGATGGCCAGGGCTCTGGGAGGGAGGAAGAGCAGCAATCAGGCACAAGGGGAGGGAAGGGCGGGCCCTTGGCTGCCAGGTGCTCAGCTGAGAGACACCCAACAAACCCACAATGCAGTTCATTTCCCCCAGAAGCCCCTTGAGGACCAAGATGACATAAACAGGCTGAAGTTCTACACTAAGCCACCCGCCATGGTTCTGAATTTTGTTTGTTTTCGTTGTACCAAAAGATGAGTGAAGCTCTGGTATTCCTTGCCATCTTTCCCAGGCTAAAGGGAAGGCCTTGGAAAAAAAAAAAAAAAAGCAAAAAAGCTAAGGTAGCCCAGCTGTGGTGACTCAGTGGATGGAACATCCATCGTCCCATGGACCATGAGGTTCTGGGTTTGATTCCTGGTTGGGGCACCTGCCCGGGCTTCGGGCTCAATCCCCGGTGGGGTGTGTGCGGGAGGCAGCCAATCAATGATTCTCTCTCAATATTGATGTTTCCATCTCTCTCTCTCCCTTCCTCTCTGAAATCAATAAAAATATATTTTAAAAAAATACAGCGGGGCCTTGACTTACGAGTTTAATTCGTTCCGCGACGGAGCTCATAACTCAAATTACTCGTATGTCAAATCAAAAAGTGAACGGGTGAGACACGTGGTGCTGGGCTGATGTTGTGGCGTTCACTGTGACGTTCGCTGCGCCAACTAGCGGTGGGGTATCTGAAGCTGGCTCGTAACCCGAATTTTAGCTCGCAACTCAAAGCAAAAAATCGGCCGAGAGACAGCTCGTATCTCGAAAAACTCGTTAGGACACTCGTAAGTCAAGGCCCCACTGCAAAGGGAAGCCGGGGGTGCCTGTGGAGCCGGGCAGGTGAGGGGGTGCAGGGAACTGTTACCTGCATCTCCGCCTTCTCTTTCTTCTCCCGACCTCTAAGTCATCTAAGGCAGCCGGGGCTAAGACTATTTTCGGGATTTTCGTGGCCACAATGGATAAGGCGACCCCACTGTCAGCCTTGGAGAGTGTCTGCTGAGCAGGGTTAGGAGAGATGGCAACTTCCCCCTCGTCGCACTCCTCCTCGGACTCCTCTTCTTCAACAGAGTCTTGCTCTGATTCGCTGGTCTTAGAGGGACTTGGCTCCATCCTTGAGATTCTGGGGGGACAGGGGCGGGGATGAAATATACTCAGGCTCCCCTCCAGGCCTGGGAAGGCCTGGAGAATTGCACCCTGAGGACCTTTCTGGTGTGAGAAGGGAAGGCCGCTGCTCCTCCGGAACAGACCATCCCCCTGCAAAACGGGCAGTTTCCAAGGAGGCAGTGGGGGTCCTGGGACGCCCATGAGATGCTGGGCTGGCTGGCAAGCCCCAGTCACCCAAGGTCACGCCACACAACACGCTGGGAGGCAGCAGGATCGGAACAGAGCTGGCAGGGACCATGCCATGGCTGCTTTCGTTTTTGAATGGGAAGGGGGATGGCTGGAGGAGGGGGGCTTGGCTTTTAAAACAGAGCACAAGCCCAGAGGTCCCCTAGGCCGGCCTCAGTTTCTCCACGTGTACACCCTGGGGCCAGGCACCCGCTAGCTAAGGCCTCTTAGGTGCTGACAGCAGAGGAGGAGCCCCCTGTGGACTCTGCCCACCGGGAGTTCCGAGGAGAGCGGAGGGACTGATGAGTCCACTCCTAGTGGCCCGGGACGGGACTCAGCTGGTCGCTCATGTCCACCCTTCCTTCCCCGGGCATTGCTGGGCCTCAGGGACGGCCTCCTGGTTCCTTCCACGGGACTTGCCGTCCCCACTGATCACAAGGGGGAGCCCGTTCCCCACGGGGTTCACTCTTAGTTGCGAGATCCCCGCGGTGGTGGCTCCTTCCGCAAGCTGGCTGCCACCGCCCTCTGTCGCCATGGACACGAGTGACCCCCATTGGAGCAGCGTTCTGGGGGCGGGGCCTCCCGGGAACCACACCCACTCGGCGGAGCGTTCCGAGGCCATCTTGTGCACTGGGGAAAGGGGGGGCGGGGCTGGCCGGAAGTGGAAGGGCCACCTAGCCCGAGGCCCTCTTCCTGTGGCAGCTGACAAACTGCATCATGGGACTTGTAGTCCTTTGGCTTCAATGCCAGTAGGCTCTACCCCAGTCCCACCCTTTCTTGAACCACCAGGCTAAGCCCAGAATTTGGCCAACTCCGTCAGGTAGACACATCTGCTTGCCTTTGTTACAATTTTTTAAAATATGTATTTTATTGATTTTTTTACAGAGAGGAAGGGAGAGGGATAGAGAGTTAGAAACATCGATGAGAGAGAAACATTGACCAGTTGCGTCCTGCACACTCCCCACTGGCTATGTGCCTGCAACCAAGGTACATGCCCTTGACCAGAATCGAACCTGGGACCCTTCAGTCCGCAGGCCGACGCTCTATCAACTAAGCCAAACTGGTTAGGGATATATATATATATATATATATATATATATATATATATATATATATATAATTTTTTTTTTTAATAACCATGCCTGAGCAGTCTCTGCACCGGGAGGGTCAGCCTCAATTAGCACGCGTGCCCTCAAGCGCCTTATCAGACTGCCCCTTCACTGTCCATCCACTTTATCTGATTCTGATGGCCACTTCCACCAAACTCTACTCACCTTACAATTATCCTATGTGGTTCAATCTAGAGGACACTTTGAAAATTTCCCTCCTTTAGCCCTGGCCAGGTAGCTGACTTGGTTAGTGTATTCCTAACATCCCAAGATGGCGGTTCCATCCCCGCTCAGCGCACATACAAGAAACAACCAATGGATGCATAAATAAGTGGAACAACTCAATGTTTTTCTCCCTCTCTCAAAAAAAAATCAATAAATTTAAAAAATTAAAATTTCCCTCCTTTAAATAAAGAGACATAGACATTTTCTGATTCACAGACTCTTCTTTTTTTTTTTGGTTAATCCTCACCCGAAGATATTTTTCCATTGATTTTTAGACAGAGTGGAAGACAGAGGGAAAAAGGGAGAGAAATATCGATGTGAGAAAAACACATCGATTGGTTGCTTTCTGAACACACCCTGACCAGGGCCAGGGAACCTGCAACTAAGGTACGTGCCCTTGACCTGCTCTTGACAGGAATCGAACCCAGGACCCTTCAGTCCCTGGGACAACGCTCTGTCCACTGAGCCAAACTAGCTAGGTCTGACTCACAGACTTCTTGATCTATCTTCAGCATATGACACTCTCAAGTACCCTCTCCTTGAAATGCTTTGGAGTCCTTTGCCTTCTAGGACACTTTATTTTTTTTAATTTTTAATATGCTTTTATACATTTCAGAGAGAGGAAGGAAGAGGGAGAAGTAGAAACATGAATGATGAGAGAGAATCATTGATCGGCTGCCTTCTACACACCCTCTACTAGAGATCAAGCACACAACCTGGGCATGTGCCCTGGCCAGCATTGAACCATGACCTCCTGGTTCATGGGTGATGCTCATCCACTGAGCCATACCGGTCAGGCTCATTTTTTTTTCTTTTGACAAATATTTAGTATTCCAGGTGCTGTTCTAGGACCTGAACCAGCATTTCTTGCCTGAATTTACACCATTCACCAACCTCTTAATAGGACTCCCTGATTCTATTCATCCATCCATCCATCCATCCATCCAATACAGCTAAAGCAGTGGTCGCCAACCTTTCAGACCTCATGGGCCACCAGTGGTCCACGGACCACCGTTTGGCAACCACTGAGCTAAAGTATTCTTCCTAAAATGCAAATGTTACTCCCTCTTTGAAAACTCTTCAGGGTTTCCCATTCAATCAAATCCAAAACCTCTTAGTACATGAGGCCCTTCATCAAAAAGCAAGCAAAGAGGTAGAGAGGCTCCCACTGGATCAGCCCTTCCTACCACTCTCATAGCCCAGGGCTCTGAGAACAAAGGGCCCCCTAAGTATTCCATCCTCAAGATTAGAAAAAGCTTCAATCTCAATCCCATTCTTGCCCGGCCAGTGTGGCTCAGTGGTTGAGCATTGACCTATGAACCTGGAGGTCACGGTTTGATTCCCAGTCAGGGCATATGCCTGGGTTGCGGGCTTGATCCCCACGGTAGGGCATACAGGAGGGAGCCGATCAATGATATTCTTTCATCATTGATGTTTCTATTTCTCTGTCCCTTCCCCTTCCTCTCTGAAAACAATAAAAATATATTTTTTTAAAAATAAATTCTTGCCCTAGCTGGCTTGGCTCAGTGGATAGAGCGTCAGCCTGCGGACTGAAGGGTTGTGGGTTTGATTCCGGTCAAGGGCATATGCCTGGGTTGTGGGCTTGATTCCTGATTGGCGTGCAGGAGGCAGCCAATCGATTCTCTCTCGTCATTGATGTTTCCCTCTCTCTCTCTCTCCCTTCCTCTCTGAAATCAATAAAAATATATTTTTTAAAAATTCCATTCTTGCCCTAGCTGGTTTGGCTCAATGGAGAGAGCGTCGGTCTGCGGACTGAAGGGTCCCAGGTTCGATTCCGGCCAAGGGCACATGCTGGGTTGCGGGCTCGGTTCCCCAGTAGGGGACGTGCAGGAGGCAGCCGATCAATGATTCTCTCTCATCATTGATATTTCTATCTCTCTCTCCCTCTCCCTTCCTCTCTAAAATCAATAAAAATATATTTAAAAAAATTCCATTCTTGAGAACTCACAAAGTATATAAATGGCTGAGAAGTAGAACCATAAAGAAAACCTTTCCCCCCTTTTTTATGAAAAAGCCTATTTGGGCCAGAGAAGGCTTTCCTCTGAACATCAGTCCCAGGGACTAAGTGGGAAAATCCGCTATCTGGGCTCATCACCTTGGACACAAAATCCACTTTGCTATAATGGTCGCCTGCAAACCCTTCAGAGAGTGAACAGGCAAAATAAAGTGAAGCCTGTATACGCAGGGGGTTTCAGAAAGAGGCACTGAGCTGAAATGACAGCAAAGTGCCAAAAATACGAGGGCGACCCAAATTTTTGGTGGAAATTTAAATGTTCAACATATTAATGGAAACATTTACATTTGTTATCATGTTTTTCTTTCTTTTTAAAAAAAATATATTTTATTGATTTTTTACAGAGAGGAAGGGGGAGGGATAAAGGGTTAGAAACATCGATGAGAGAGAAACATCGATCAGCTGTCTCCTGCACACCCCCAATGGGGATGTGCCCGCAACCCAGGTACATGCCCTTGACCGGAATCGAACCCGGGACCTTTCAGTCTGCAGGCCGACGCTCTATCCACTGAGCCAAACAGGTTAGGCTGTTATAATGTTTTTCTTATGAGATGGGTGGTAGTACATATTCTGCCTTATCCCAATGAGACTATAATATCTTTTGGGACTCAAACCTCTAAAATTCTTTCCTAGAGGCCTGGGCATAGAGAGCCAACCACGTGGGGACCGGAGCCTCAGGTCCGGGCCAGTGAGCTGTTAAGGAGCCGCGGTGACGGGAGCCGCTACCTAGAGAGACAGCCACAAGTGCTTGGTCCCAGCTCAGCTTCTGCTGTCTGCCTGCCTGTGCTGCAGTCCCGACTCCACCACTGATGAGCTGTGTGACCTCAGACAAGTTACTAAATCTCTGCCCACCTCCATCTCTTCATCGGTTAAATGGAGGTATTAAGAGAAGCTGTACCTTGCCCTAACCCAGCCGTGGGCAAACTACGGCCTGCGGGCCGGATCCGGCCCATTTGAAATGAATTAAACTAAAAAAAAAAAAGACCGTACCCTTTTATGTAATGATATTTACTTTGAATTTATATTAGTTCACACAAACACTCCATCCATGCTTTTGTTCCGGCCCTCCGGTCCAGTTTAAGAACCCATTGTGGCCCTCGAGTCAAAAAGTTTGCCCACCCCTGCGCCTAACCCCATGGTCGGCAAACCGAGGCTCACGAGCCACATGCGGCTCTTTGGCCCCTTGAGTGTGGCTCTTCCACAAAATACCACGTGCGGGCGCGCAAGTACAGTGAGATTGAAACTCCGGGGCCCATGAGCAGAAGTCGGTATTTTGTGGAAAAGCCACACTCAAGGGGCCAAAGAGCCGCATGTGGCTCGCAAGCCGCGATTTGCCGAGCCACAGTTTGCCAACGACTGCTAACCGGTTTGGCTTAGTGGGTAGAGCGTCGGCCTGCAGACCGAAGGGTCCCAAGTTCCATTCTGGTCAAGGGCACGTACCTCGGTTGCAGGCTCCTCCCCGGCCCAGGCCCTGGACAGGGTGCGTGCAGGAGGCAACCAATCAATGTGTTCCTCTCACATCGACGTTTCTCTCTGTCTTTCCCTCTCTCTTCCACTCTCCCTAAAAATCAATGGAAAAATATCCTCGGGTGAGGATTAACAATAAATAAATAAATAAAAAAGAGAAGCTGTACCTTTAAAGCTGTGAGTACCACTTGTTTTCACACTAGACGAAGTATGTGAAGAGTACTCAGCTGTGTTTGTTAGGGCTGGAGGAAAATTCCTGGTAGCCAGGCAGGGGAAGAATGTGCTAGAAAGAGGGCATCTGGATGGTGCAGGGCCCAATGCAGGGAGAGATGAAGAAATAAAACTCAGTGGTAGGCAAAGGGGGAACAAGGGGAGGGGCACCATGCCAGAGGTACATAAACTATCACTTTTGTAAGACTTGATATGAAAGGGCAAGTCCATAAAGAAACTCACGAGTATCTAACTCTTGTGCATGCCCCCTTCCCAACAACAGGCTGGGCATCCCTGGGGCTTGCCCAACAAGAAAGGTAAGAAGCAGATACATCCACGAGGACTCACTCATTCGATTTATTCCAAGGTGTCTCCTCTTGAAAGAGACCATTTCGATCAGTTCTCGCTCCCTCCTCTGAGGCTAAGACCCGGTGAGAGAGCAGTGATGGAAATGCCCTAATGATTGCTCCTCCTGGGCTGTCAAGGCCACCAGTGCTGCCCGTACCTCTTCTGCCTGCGCCGGGGGCAGCAGACAGTCCCGAATGAGGGCCAGCGCGGCCGCCTCCGTCAGGCTGCTGAAGTCCTGGGGCGTTTTGACAGGGAGGTGCCCGGCCAGCTCGCAAAGGGCAACATTGAACGCCTCCCGCTCCTTGACCCCAAAGCTGGACTTCCGGGGCCAGAGGATGACCCGGACCCCTGTGAGGGTTGAGGAAAAGGAAGTCTGTCCAGGCGGTGCGCCCCGGGTCACGAACAGGTTGTGTGCAATCTCACGGGCAGTCAGATAGTCGGTGGCGCGGCACACCCTGCTTACCAAGGCTTCTATGTCCGGGCCTGGCCCGCCGGTGTAAAAAAGGAAGCCGGGAGCTGGGACCGCCTGCAGCAGGTGTAAACGGCCCCCCGGGTCCAGGGGCTCACTTGGTGCCCCCTCCACGGGCAGCCTGTGGGGCAGGTAATAGCCGTGCAGGTGCAGGTGGTTCACGGAGGCCAAGCCGCCCAGGCTGTTGAAGCCGACGCGAAAGCCAGGGTGTGAGCTCAGCAGCACGGCCTCCAGCCCGGCCCGGAGTGCCCCGGGCAGCAGGCGCTGGGGGAGTCCCCGGGCGGGCTCGGGCACCAGCAGCACGTGGCCCCACTCCAGGGGGCTCACGTTGATCATCACCAGGATATCCTCTTGCTGGAGAACCCCCGGGGGATCGGGCTCCCGGCGCAAACGGAAGAGGACTTCTCCCGGCCGGATTTTGTTGAAGTTAAACTCTTCGGGGTCAAAGGCCTGCCTGACGCTCCTGATGTTCTGGGGGCGCCTCCTCTGCACCCCTCGTTCCACATTCAGCTGAGCCACGAAGCCCATGGGACCAGGGAGCGTCCGGGTCTGCAGCTCCCCCAGGCGGTAGCGGAACAGCCCCAGCTCCATCCGCTGTCTCCAGGCAGAGCAGAGCGCGGAGTCAAAATGAGACAGAGGCCGTGTGTCCGGGAGGCTGGGCGCGGTCCTGGGCCACTGGATCCCTTCCCGCGTGAGTTCCTTCTGTCCATAGACAAAGTCAGGGATGCCTTGCTCTTCCCAGTCCTCCCTGTTTGGAGGGAGCAGATAGGAAGTTTCGCTTGAACCAGCTGAATCCGCCATGGGCCAACCTGAAACAAACGGAAGAGGGGGAAAAACACAGGATGCTACCCCCATTTCCAGAGATTTTATTTTTATTTTCAAATAACCTTTACTTGTTCTTCTGGTTACAAAAGTCATATAACCTTTGGTCAAATATTTTGAAATACAGAAATTACTCATGATCCTGTAGATGAACATATATTTTTGCTGAATTAAAAATCCAAATAACCATCTGGCGTACCTCAGGGGTTGAGCATCAACCTATGAACCGGAAGGTCAAGGTTCGATTCCCAGTCAGGGCACATGACAGAGATCCTGGGCATGAAGCCTGGAACCCAGGCATGTGCCCTTGACCGGAATCGAACCTGGGACCTTCCAGTCCACGGGCTGACGCTCTATCCATTGAGCCAAGCCAGCCTGGGCGATCACATTGAGCGCTGGGCAAACTATAGTCACTCGGTAAACATTTACTCAATCAAGGCCACGTATCAGGTCCCGGCGTGCATGCCTCTCCTAGCTCACGGGGCTTACAGTCTAGTGGGGGAAGCAGACATCACCCGAGTAAATATAAATTGCAAGCGAGATACATGCCGCGCAGGAGAAGCATCGGGAGCTCGGCAAGTGTAAGACAAACTCCTGATCTAGTCCAGGGACTCAGGAAAGGCTTCCGTGAGCATAAGCCGGAAGAGGAACTGAGTGCCCACGGTGGCCAAAACACAGAGGCCCTGAGGAGTTGGCAGAGAGAAGCTGAAATCAGATTACAGGGGCGCCCGTTTTTGTTTTTGTTTTTAATTGACATGCTCACATTTAGACTTTAAAGATCAGCAAGCGGATTAAATTAGAAGAATCCAGAATTAATCCCTACAGGTGCACCTGTCAAGGATACCTCCGCAAAACGAAAGAAATAACCTCCCTCCCACCTCCTCCTCTCAGCAGCTTGGAATCCTCACCCTTTGGCACAGCGCAGTTTCATTCATTCGTGCATTGGTACAGGGGAACCTACCTTGCAGGGCTGTTGCAAAAATCGAAGTCACTCCGCACGGCGTTTGGCATCCGGCGGGTGACAGGACACAGCCTCACAGGCAGTAAGTTGGCGGCTATGTCTGCAGAGGCGACCTGGGGGCTGCAACACGTGAGGCGGGGGCCGGGTGGTGACGTCGGGATGCAAAAGCCGTCCTCGGGCACAGGGGCAGCCGGCGGCCAATGGCTACTCAGAGAGTTTCCAGGCCCCCCTGGCCCCACACTTCCCTGCTGCCCTTTACCAGACCTCACCCGAGGCCGCCGCCGCCGCCCACCGCAGGCGAGGAGCAAGCTCCGCGCGATGGACCCCCAGCTACTGCAGCCAGAGCAGCGAGGACGCGGTGCCTCCGCGCATGCGCAGCCCGCGTGCACGCACGCGGCGTGGCCCGCCCCGTCCGCCCCGGAGGCGGGGCCTGTGGGCTGACCACGCCCCTGACCACGCCCCCAGCTCGCCAGGGACCGCCCAGAGCCGGGAGCCGGCGTCTGGACTCCGCGGGGAACCTCTGGGCGCCGTAAGGAGGAGGCGGGCCCGGGGGCGGGGGCCCCCCCGCAGGGGCGGTTGCCGCGGGGACGGGGCGGTGACGCGGCCCGAGGGCGGAAGTGAGAAAGTTGCCGGAGTCCCGAGACGAGTTGGCGGAACTGTGCGCGCGGCGCGGCGCGGCGATGGGGGGCTCGGGCAGCCGCCTGTCCAAGGAGCTGCTGGCCGAGTACCAGGTGCGCGGGATGCGGCCCGGGGAGCTCGAGCGCGGGCCTGCGCCCGGGGACGGGTCCCGGAGCGGGCGGCGGGGCGGGCGCGGCCTCCGAGCGGCCCGCTGACCTCGGTCCTGCCTGCCTTCCAGGACCTGACGTTCCTGACCAAGCAGGAGATCCTCCTGTAAGTGCCGTCCTGAACCTCGCCGCCGGGACCCTCTAGAGACGGCTTCGGGGGGGCCCTGTCTTACCGACGGGGAAACTGAGGCCGCCTCGAGGGAGCGGCTGAGCCGGAACCGGAGTCCCGCGCCCCAGCCCTGGAGCCCGGGCTGCGCCCCGCCCGCTCCGGGGGCCCAGCTGTGCTGTCTGCAGCCACAGTTGGGCGCCCTTTGCCCTTGCGCTCCCCTGACTTGTGCAGAACAGAACCTCCAGCCCCGGTCCGGCGGGGGCTGCTGTGGCAAAGCCAGAGAAGCCTTGGGGAGCGTGGTTCCTTCTCCCAGCTTTACCCACATAATACAGTAACCACTAACGCTTCTTCCGCACCTGCCCGGTGCCAAGCACGGTGCTAAATCAGCCTACGTTACCGACTTTAATCCTCCCGAGGGAGGGAGGGAGGGAGGGGACAGTGACACAGGTCCGGAGAAGTCCGGCAACTTGCCTAAGACTGTTCCATCCCCAGAAAGGATTTGAACTGGGGCGGGAACCCCCTTTCCAGCCACTTGCCAGCTTTACGTGGCCAGGGCTTCCCTTGGCTAAAGTAATCCCAGTGGCGAGGAGGTGGTGCCGGGGAGGAGATGGCTCCGTTCAGCCTTGAGGAGCGGGAGATCCCTGGAGTTTTGCTCATTTCTCCCAGTTCATCGGAGTCAACGTCTGGCTCCGGGATAAACCCAAACCTCTCCACCCCTCTGGGACCTACTGTGTGCGCAGGCCCTGGCACACAGTAGGTCCTCAGCGAATACCCATTGGGAGAACGAACTCCCAGCCTGCACTGGCTGGTGACATAGCTCCCGTTGGCTCATCAAGCCTGATAACTCAGACATTGTCTGTGCATCGCTTGGCGCCTGACCTGGTGTGTAATGGGTAGTACACACGGGAAAGTGGGCCAACAGGTTCCCCTGCTTGTGCCAGAGCCCACAGGCGGTTCTGTGAGCTGCTTCCCCTGGAGCGCCGGAGCATGGAGGAGTCGCTGCAGGCGCGAGTGTCCCTGGAGCAGATCTTCAGCCTTCCAGAGCTCAAGGTGCCATTCTGCTCTTTCCTCTGTTTACGTGGATGTTAGGGGGCGAGGGCTTTACCTAAATCACCCAGTGGAATGATCTGGAATGGCGTTTTTCAAATCGGGATTCTAGGAACACATTCTTGGCGTGTCAAAAGAAGCTCGGTCCTTTTTTTTTTTTTTAAATATATTTTATTGATTTTATTACAGAGAGGAAGGGAGAGGGATAGAGAGTCAGAAACATCGATGAGAGAGAAACATCGATCAGCTGCCTCCTGCACAGCCCCTATTGGGGATGTGCCCGCAACCGAGGTACATGCCCTTGGCTGGAATCGAACCTGGGACCCTTCAGTCCGCAGACTGACGCTCTATCCACTGAGCCAAACCAGTTAGGGCTATTTATTTATTTATTTTTTGTTAATCCTCACCCAAGGACATTTTTCCATTGAATGTTAGGGAGAGGGGGAGGGAGTGGGAGGGAGAGAGAGAAACATCGATCTGAGAGAAACACATCAATTGGTTGCCTCCTGCACAAGCCCTGACGGGCCAGGGAGAAGCCTGCAACCAAGGTTCGTGCCCTTGACTGGAATCAAACCCAGGACCCTTTGGTCCCCAGGCTGACGCTCTGTTCACTGACCCTAACGGGCTAGGGCACAACACGTGTTTAATTAAATGTTCTCTTTGCTTAGGATGCCCGCCTCTTCCTTCTCTGCCCCCAGGCCTACCTGTGGGTTAACCTCTGATTCCCTGTAGCCATCCCTGCCCCCTCCCCAGCGATGTCACTGGTCCTCCTGCTTTCGGGAAAGCACTGGTCATTCTCCGCCCAAGCCTGCGCTGATGGTGCGGGTTCTGGGAACTGTCCCCTCCGGTCCATGGAGGCTCTCTTCCTAGGCCAGTGATGGCGAACCTATGACACGCGTGTCAGAGGTGACACGCGAACTCATTTTTTTGGGTTGATTTTTCTTTGTTAAATGGCATTTAAATATATAAAATAAATATCAAAAATATAAGTCTTCGTTTTACTATAGTTGCAAAGATCAAAACATTTCTCTATGTGACACGGCACCAGAGTTAAGTTAGGGTTTTTCAAAGTGCTGACACGCCGAGCTCAAAAGGTTCGCCATCACTGCCCTAGGCCAACCCCTTCAGGGAGCGCATCTGCAGGGTCTTCTCGACCTCCCCCGCCCGAGACAGCTTGAGCTTTGAGGATTTCCTGGACCTCCTCAGCGTGTTCAGTGACACGGCAACGCCGGACATCAAGTCCCACTACGCCTTCCGCATCTTCGGTGAGGACCCGGGGGAGCCTAGGGGAGCACAGGGCCTCCCCCGGGGGTCCTTTGGGCGGGGCTGCCCGGGCGCGGGGGTCAGCCCTGGGCTTCCCGTGTCTACTCTGTAGATTTCGATGATGATGGAACCTTGAACAGAGAAGACCTAAGCCAGCTCGTGAACTGCCTCACGGGAGAGGGCGAGGACACACGGCTCAGTGCTTCAGAGATGAAACAGCTCATTGACAATGTGAGCAGCTGGGCCCAGCAGGGCAGCCCTAGCCGAGCCGAGCCGGGCCGGGCCGGGCCGGGGAGCCGAGGGAGGGCTTGGGCCTGACACTCGCCCTTTGCCCAGATCCTGGAAGAGTCCGACATCGACAGGGATGGGACCATCAATCTCTCCGAGTTCCAGCACGTTATTTCCCGTTCACCGGACTTTGCCAAGTATGACAGTGGTCCCGCCTGTGGCATCTGGGTCTAGGATGTTATTATGGGGGGGGGGGTACCAGGGAACACCCCCCATCCCCGCCTCCTCTGAATATCTCAGGGTAGCTCTTCTCCCAAAGGGGACTGACAGACGCGAGACACAGCCCGTTCCAAAGGGTCTTGGGGGAGAGGTGGGTACATTGGGGTTTAGTCCTCACCCTCCTCTTCCAGCAGCGAATCAAACCCACTGTTCTCTTGTTCAGCTCCTTCAAGATCGTCCTGTGACGGGAGCCTCACAGCCGGTTTCCCAGCCGCCGTACAATAACCTTGACACTGCTGAGCCGTGGCCAAGGTCACGCCTGCGTTGCCAGGGCCGGCCGAGCTGGCCCGGTCGAGCTGGCACTGTGCCGTCTTGTCCCAGGCAGGGAAGGGCACCCCCAGTCAGTGCCTCACCCCTTCTCACTGCCGTTGTCACCGCTCTGTGTTTCTGCTAATCAGTAATAAAGGTTAAGAAGTTTTGATTCTGGGTGTGACACTGGAAATGCTGGTGATGAGGAAGGACTGGACTCCGGTTGTCCAGGGACTGACGAACCTCCAGAGAAGGGACCAGCAGGGAGGCAGAGTGGGGCACTGAATATGAGGGGGTCCGTGAGGGAGGGAACCCCTTGAATCCTGATTGTGGTGGTGATGACATGAATTTCTACATTCACATTATAGAGCTGTTTACCAAAAGGAAAAAGAACTTACTGTAGCCCGGCCGGCGTGGCTCAGTGGTTAAGCATCGACCTATGAACCAGGAGGTCACGGTTCGATTCCCGGTCAAGGGCACATGCCTGGGTTGTGGACTTGATCCCCAGTATGGGGTGTGCAGGAGGCAGCCAATCCATTATTCTCTCTCATCACTGATGTTTCTCTCTCTCCCTTCCTCTCTGAAATCAATTAAAATACACACACACACACACACACACACACATATATTTTAAAAAGTATTTACTGTATGAGCATTTTAAAATAAAAAGAAGAATTGTAAGAGTTAAACAAAAACCCTGTTCCCTGTGCCCTGACCCCTGACCAGAATAAAAGGTTGAGATGGCAGCGGGCAGGCGGGCTGGCTTTGGCCCCCTGACCCCTGGGAACAGGAAGTTCAGAACCCCCAGAACTCAGAAGATTAGACCAACCTCAAAAAGCAACAGTCCTTTCATTTTTTTTCATTTTTCATTTTTACTCTAGTAAATTGTTTTCCCCTTCTAGTTAATTTAGTCAGTTTATATCTGTTTTATTTCATTTTGTTAATCCTCATCCATTGATTTTTAGGGAGAGTAGGAAAGAGAGAGGGAAAGACAGAGAAACATCGATGTGAGAGAAAGACATCAATTGGTTGCCTCTTGTATGAGCCCCAACCAGGGCCTGGGCCAGGGAAGAGCCTGCAACCAAGGTCCGTGCCCTTGACCCGAATCGAACCCGGGACCCTTTGGTCTGCAGGCCGACGCTCTATCCACTGAGCCAAACCCACTGAGCCATGGCTAGGTCAACGGTCCTTTAAGAGGAAGGGCTACGATTCAATTTCAGTTCTTGAGATTTTATTTACAATACAAAAAAACAGAACAAATGTAAAGTGCATCTGACTTAAAAAAAAATATAAAATCCACATAAATTCAGGCCCTTGTGCTGGGCAGCGTCAACTCCCTTAGATCAGAGGCAGGTGAAGTGTGGGAGTGAAGGGGGACTGGGCGCCGAGACGCGCCGGGTGGATACGGGACGGGGGACACGGGTTTCAGTCTGGACAGAGGAAGGCAGCCAACAGCAGTCTCTTCCTAGAATTCTGAGGGAAAGGTGAACATCGTCCTAACTCCTGAGCTCACGCTGCCTGCTGTCAACGTGGCCACGGCCTGATACAGGCCGGAAAGGTCCAGAGGTGGCTCGAGCCCAGGCCTCGTGAGGGCCGCAGTGCCAGCGTGGCCCTCGGTCCCTGAGGTGACAGGATGGTGGCCGTAACAACTTGGCCAGTGGCCAGGCAGGACCCACGGAGCCGGCCCCGGGCCCAGCAGTGACGGGCCGCCTGTGGCAGTAGCATAAGGCAGAGGTTCCCAACTGTCTCCACCCACCACGGTGGACGTTCCCAAAACCCCAACCAGGGCGAGACCCCAAGGCTGGGGGCTGCGAGCTGGAGCGGCCGGGCACATGGCATCGTTCTTATTTCACATTTTCAGTGGTTTTTTTTTACACGAAAGGCTCAGCTTACATGAGGAGCACTGCTCCGCGCACCTAGGCGGGCGCCCGCCCATCTTCCGCGGGGCCATGGCATCTGGGTTGGAGGGGCCTCACTCCTCCAACGGGGCCGGTTGAAGGGCCCCGCTACTCCGGAGGGCTGGGCACGGCGCCATGTCCGGCCAGACTCTACAAGAGCAGAGTCCAGCCGATGCCTCTGAGCATCCACGGCGCTCTGAAGCCAGGGTGGCCTCCTCTGGAAGTCAGCTGTCACACCACCGAGTCCCGGATCTCAGAGCCCAGGCGGACCCGGGGCCGGGGGCACACCGGGGACACCTCCACGAAGCTGTCGTGGATGCTGAGCGGCCTCTTCTCGGACTCCGTGAAGACCTGCGGCCCCGGGGAGTTGTCCGACAGGGCCTGGTAGCCTCGGTGGTCCGGCGGGATGCTCGGGGGACCGACGCCGTTGAGCGGCCGGGTCTCGGGCGGCAGCACCACCGGGCGGGTCTTGGGGTGCACGCTGGCGCACTCCCCCTGCTTCAGGAAGACCTTCATGCCGTCGCGGTGCCGGTAGAGGAAGAACAGGATCAGGAGCAGTATGACCAGCACGAACAGCACGCTCATCACCAGGAACTCGGTCCAGTAGGACCGGTCCGCGCCCCAGCTGGCCTTGCCGTGGGCGGGCGCGCTCACCCGCGACGTGTTGATGACGACGGACCCTTTCACCCGCCGGTCCGCCGCCGTGTCCAACACCGCCGGGCAGTAGCTAGCCACCAGCTGCCGGAAGCCCCCCTCCAGCGACCAGCACTGGAACACCCCCAGCTCCTGCTGGCTGCCCACCAGCAGCAGGTCCCCCGTGGGCAGCACCCGGCAGGAGGCCGAGCCATTGATAGGCTTCTCGTTGTGCAGCCAGAGCCGCGTCGCCAGGTTGGAGAGCAGGGGGCAGGCCAAGGTGTTCACCGTATTGGGCTGGAACGGGACTGGCTCACACGGCTTCTCACCTGGGGGCAGGAGAGGCACAGACATGGGGCCAAGGGGGCCTGGCGTGCACTACAGCCCCAGCTCACCCACCGCCCGCTGGGCAGCGCCCATCAGGCCACCGGGGCAACTCTGAGGACTCCGGGGATTGTGACTTCCATTTCCCAGAGCCTCGCCTGCAGGCTGGAGGGACGAGGACGGGAGGAAAGGCATTTACTCCCGCCAGTGCCTGAATGGAGGAGCCTTCTAAGCCACCTGGCCGCTGCCTCCCTCCATCCTCTGATGGGCACCTTACCTGCTGGTGCAGCAATCCGGGACTTGATGGAGGAAGCGTTGCAGAGGTCCCTGGCGTTGGTTCCCTCGATGTCCTGGATCCACGGCCTGAGGAACAAAGAGAGCCTGGGATAGGCCAGGGTGCCCCGTGGGTCTGCACCCCTATCCCCCAGGTGCAGGCCTGGAGGCAAGGGCCCGGGGCTCAGGGACCAGCAGGCCCAGAGCAGGGGTAAAAAGCAGGCCAGCATCTCCTGTTTCCCAGTGGTTATTTCAGGTAAAAGTTACTGTAATACTCCCCTGCATTACAAAAGCGGCACAAGCCTTAAGACACAGGAAGGACACCTGGCTCTGTGCGTATATAGCTGTGTGTGTCTGTCTTTTTTTAATTATTTATTTATTTTTTAATTTTTTATTTTAAAAAAAAATATATTTCTTTATTGGTTTCAGAGAGGAAGGGAGAAGGAGAGAGAGAGATAGAAACATCAATGATGAGAGAGAATCATTGATTGGTTGCCTCCTGCATGCACCCCACTGGAGATTGAGCCTGCAACCCAGGCATGTGCCCTTGGCCGGAATCGAACCTGGGACCCTTCAGTCCGCAGGCTGACGCTCTATCCACTGAGCCAAGCTGGCTAGGGCGTCTGTCTTTTTTTTAATCCTCACCCAAGGATATGTTTATTGATTTGAGAGTGCAAGGAGGGGAGAGGGAGAGAGAAGAATAGAAACATCGATTGGTTGCCTCCCGGATGCACCCTGACCAGGGATGGAACCCACCACCTTTTGGTGTACAGCAAGCATGTCAAACTCAAGGCCCACAACGAATATTTTTGCAGCCCAGCCAATATAATGGTATGTAAGAAACGTTTTAATAAAAATTTCATGCCCTAACCAGTTTGGCTCAGTGGATAGAGCATCGGCCTGCAGACTGAAGGGTCCTAGGTTCGATTCCAGTCAAGGGCATGTACCTTGGTTGCAGGCACATCCCCAGTAGGGGGTGTGCAGGAGGCAGCTGATCGATGTTTCTCTCTCATCGATGTTTCTAACTCTCTGTCCCTCTCCCTTCCTCTCTGTGAGAAATCAATAAAATATCTTTAAAAAAAAATTTCATGACTTAATTTTTACAACATCCTGTTATACATAATCATTAATAACGAACGACAACGTTCGCTAATGACTGATTACTATCGTCGTGTTGCATTCATTTCCCTTATGCGCCTTACGCGCAGGCGCACCATTTCTCTCCACTAACACCAGCAGCGAATATTTTAGCAGCCGATGGCCACGTCATTAGTCTTGGACTGACTTGTTTGGTGTGCGCCACAGGAAATATCTCACTTTCGGAGACCAAGAAAAATAGGTTTATCTGCATGACACTTACTCATTTGTGCCGTTACTCAGTGTCTAGTAAGTGAATGTTCAAGGAAAAAAATATTAATTTTTATTAAAATGTTCTATTATTTTATGTTAGCGACGACTCACTTATTTCAGCCCTTTGTATTCAGCATGTCTCTATCGAAATAAACCTACATTTCTATGAAAATGGAAGCTTTTGATTTTTTGCGGCCACATACACTTAAACCTTGTTTATTGGGCCCGTGTGAGCCTTTGAGTTTGACATGCGTGGTGTCCAGGATGACCCTCCAACCAACGGAGCCACCCAGACGGGGCAGATAGCTGTCTCTCTCTCAAATCCATGCCCACGTACCGACGTGTTGCATAAAATGTAACCAAGAACCTCAGAATGATTCAAACAAGGACCAAGGCTGAAGATACTGTAAAAACCAGCATCCAGGGACCATGACAAAGAGTGTGTTTGGTGTGTCCCTCCCAGTGTCCGTGTGTGTAGTCACATGAGGTTTTGTGAAATAGGAAGCTGGCGCTGGGGTCCCCCTGTGTGAAGCGGGGACACGGCAAGTGGGGGGCAGGTCTTGTTTCCACTTAAAATGCATGCTCTTTTGTTTTACACGTACACAGAAAAGTCTGGGAGGGTAGACATCAAATTCTCACCGTGATTCTCTCTAGGTGATGGGTTTAGGGGTAGTTATGTTTTGATTGGGCTTATCTCTATTTTCTAAACAAACATTTTATTTTATTTATTTATTTTGAATATATTTTTTCATTTTAGAGAGGAGGGGAGAGGGAGATAGAAACATCAATGATGAGAGAGAATCATTGATTGGCTGCCTTCTGCATGCCCCCTACTGGGGTGGAGCCCACAACCTGGGCATGTGCCTTGACCGGGAATCGAACCCGGGACCCTTCAGTCCACAGGCTGATGCTCTATCCACTGAACCAAACCGGCTAGGGCATATACAAACATTTTATAATCCAAACAAGTCATTTTGAAAACAACTTTTTAAAAAATTGTATTATTTTGACTAGGCCACTTCAAATTCTTTCTTTCTTTTTTTTTTAAACAAGGACACTACAAATGGGGCAGGTCCTGATTTCACTTAAAATCTGTCAACCTGCCGAACCAGTTTGGCTCAGTGGATAGAGCGTTGGCCTGAGGACTGGGGGGTCCTGGGTTTGATTCTGGTCAAGGGCATGTACCTTGGTTTCAGGCACATCCCCGGTGGGGGGCATGCAGGAGGCAGCTGATCGATCTCTCTCATTGATGTTTCTAACTCTCTATCCCTCTCCCTTCTTCTCTGTAAAAAATAAAAAAATACATATATTTAAAAAAAAATATGTCAACCTATGAACCAGGAGGTCACAATCTGATTCCCAGACAAGGGCACATGCCCAGATTGTGGGCTCGATCCCCAGTACGGGGCGTGGAGGAGGCAGCCAATCAATGATTCTCTCTCATCATTGATGTTTCTATCTCTCTCTCCCTCTCCCTTCCTCTCTGAAATCAATAAAAATCCATAATAAAAAAAGTGCAATATGCTAATTAGACTGGATATCTTTCCGGATGAAGCTGGGGCTGAGGGAAGCCCAGGTCCCGGTGCCAGCAGATGGGAGAAGGAAGGCCTACTCTTGCTCGAATTTTGTGCATCGGGCCTCTAGTATTTAACAAATAATAATTACACCAAGACAGTGGGCGCAAACGAAGCTGTGCGGGGAAGGCGCTCCGAGGCCTTGCACAGGGATGGGCAGGGGGAAGGCCTTCAGGACTCTCACCTGGAGGTCGCCTCCGGGCGGTAGAGGCTGATGCGACGGCACCTATTGCTGCTCCAAGCGCAGTAGGGGTCCCGGGCCAGGAGGCAGTCCCCGCAGCTCCGGTACATATCGCAGTTGGCCACGGGCACCTGGACTACACCCGAGTATGAGGCTGCGTACACCAGACCCTGCACAGACAGACACAGGGATCAGAGGCAGGCACGGCGGCCCGGGCCACCACCCACAGCCACCCCTGGCTCGCATGCCCAACCTGAGGCACCTCCCCAGGGCCTCCTCCCATGCTCCCAGGCACCCACTTTCTTCTTCTTCTTTTTTTTTAATTAATTTATTTTTAAATCCTCTCCACCCAAGAACATTTTCCCATTGATTTTTAGAGAGAGTGGGAGGGGGAGAGACAGAGAGAAATGTTGTGAAAGAGACACATCAATTGGTTGCCTCCTGCACGCACCCGGACCAGGGCCCGGGCCAGGGAGGAGCCTGCAGCCAAAGTACAAGCCCTTGACCGGAATCGAACCCGGGACTTCAGTCCGTAGGCCGATGCTCTATCCACTGAGCCAAACAGGCTAGGGCCCGGGGCACTACTTTCTAACAGCTTATCAGCAGAGGGGCACCCCACGCGCGCTGACCGGCCTCTGCCGCCTGCTTACCCGGTTGGGGTCCAGAAGCAGGTTCTGCACCGGCTGCCCGGGCGAGAAGATCTGGAGTTCCTCAATGACGTGCACGCCGGAGCCCACGTCCACCGCCTTGTGCAGCCGGCCGTCCTCTGCAGCAAGGACAGTGCTCAGGCCCTGGGCGGAACCTGTGCCCACGCGCCCCGCCCCTCGGCCACGCCCCGCCCTCGACCACGCCCCCAGCATAGACCACGCCCCAGGCCTCGGCCCCGTCACACCCTCGGCCACGCCCCCAGCATAGACCACGCCCCAGGCCTCGGCCCCCGTCACACCCTCGGCCACGCCCCCAGCACAGACCACGCCCCCGGGCCTCGGCCCCCGCGCCGCCCTCGGCCACGCCCCCGGCCTCGGCCACGCCCCCGGCCTCCGCGCCTGCCTGGCTGCAGACACTCACTGGTGCCCAGGAAGAGGACGTCATAGGTGCGGTGCAGGCCCGCCACGCGGTGCACGGCCACGCGCTGGTAGTGGGCCTGCGTCTGCAGCAGCAGCAGGCGGCTGCGGACCTGCCCGTCCATCAGGAAGTGGTCCTTGAGGAAGTTCAGCACGCGGTCGGGGAGCTGCAGGGACGAGTTGATCCTTCTCTCCCGGGTGCTGTTGGTGATGCACTGAAGGAGAAGGTGGCGGCATGAGGACAGCGACACAAGGGACAGGAGGGGTTCCCTGCAGATCCCGCCGGGGTGGCCTCTCCCGAGGGCGGCAGGGCGTACGCCCACCCTCGGAAGCACGTCACTAGCAGGTCTGTGGAGCCACAGGGCAAAGCCCAGGCTGTGGGCACCCAAGGGCCCCGCTGGCCAGTGTCCCTGCTGTGATGCTCCCAGCCCCTCCCCCAGGCCTCGAGCAGCACAACCACACCGCCTGCTCTGTGAGCATCCTAGTGGGCGGGCATGAGGTGCCCACAGTTAGTGCCTGATTCTCCCTGTAAGAGCCCTGAGACTTGGTACCCAGGAGTGACCCTCCTCCGATGAGGCTCGAGGGCTGGGGATAAGCACCCAGTAGGGCAATGCTGAGATGTGCTCTGCACACCCATGTCCTGGCTCAGGTCTGCTCTGGGGAAGCCCCTCAGGCTGGAAGGAAAGGAGAAGGAACTCTAGCCCGGCCAGCATGGCTCAGTAATTGAGCATCGACCTAAGAACCAGGAGGTCACAGTTCGATTCCCATTCAGGGCACAGCCCAGGTTGCGGGCTCGATCCCCAGTGTGGGGCGTGCAGGAGGCAGCCGATCCATGATTCTCTTTCATCATTGATGTTTCTCTCTCTCTCTCTTTCTTCCTTTGAAATCAATAAAAAATATATATTTTTAAAAGAAAACTCTTTCTTGGGGCCTGGCCATTTATTACGCAAATAAATAAGGCGCTCCCAGCCCAGGGGGAGGCACCGTGAGCACACAATTACAAAGGTACTGTGAGTGCCCTGATGGGGGCACACCTCCCCCCTCTCGCCCCCCACAGCTTGGAAGGCATGCAACAGTCACGGTCCCATCTAACCCGGTGGGACAAGCAGGCCTGGACTTCTGTCCCCACTTTGAAGATGAGAAAACAGCCGTGACAGACTTGGAGAAGCCAAGGGACCCCAGCCTGGGAGAGACCCCATCTCCCGGGGGCCCGCCCAGTGCAGGGAGCAGAGCTCACCGAGCCGGGCCGGGGCGTGGGCACCTCGTAGGCCACGGTGTACCACTGCAGCGTCTCCCGGTTCACCGCCTTGTAGAAGCCGTCGAAGGCCCTCTGCACGTCCTTCATGCTGAAGACACAGACGGCGGAGCCCTCGGTGGTCCCTCTGTGCCTACACGAGAAGTGGCGCTTAACCCGAGAGCCGGGGCTCAGGATGAGGCGGGCTCCCGGGCCCAGCCCCAGCCGCCCCTCACCCTCCCAACCCCAGCCAGGTCCAGGGCCCCTACCACTGGGACGTGAAGACCCCGTAGAAGAGGGTGTCACGCCAGTCCTCGGGGCTGGGGCTCAGCGTGAACACGTCCTGCAGCACGTTGAACGGGAAGCCGTCGCCGGGCCGCAAGCACAGCAGCTGGGCCTTCAGGAAGGACGTCCAGCGCTGCTGCAGGATCCGCCCGCCGCCCTCGTCACCCTGCGGGAGAGAGAGAGAGGCCGCTCAGGCACTGAGGTGGGGGGCTGGGGGCTCCTCGCTGCCCCCTCCCCTACAGTAGCTGAGACGGACAGCAGGGAAGATGGGCAAGCCACAGCCAGGCCTGAGCTCCATTGAAAATCACGAACACCCACCCCGGCCTGCATGGCTCAGTGGTTGAGCATCAACCTATGAACCAGGAGGTCACGGTTCGATTCCTGGTCCAGGGCACATGCCCAGGGTTTCAGGCTTGATCCCCAGTGGGGGGCGTGCAGGAGGCAGCTGATCCATGATTCTCTCTCATCATTAATGTTTCTATCTCTCTTCCCCTTTCCCTTCCTCTTGGAAATCAACAAAAATATGTTAAAAAAAAAAAAAAAGAAAAAATTGCCCAACCGGTGTGGCTCAGTAGTTGAGCATTGACCTGTGGACTCAAGGGTCCCGGGTTCGATTCCTGGTCAAGGGCACAGGCCCGGGTTGCGGGATCGATCCCCAGTAGGGGGTGTGCAGGAGGCAGCCGATCCATGATTCTCTCTCATGAATGTTTCTCTCTCTCTCCCTCTCCCTTCCTCTCTCTCTAAACAAATCAATAAAAAATAAAATAAAAAAAGAAAAGATCAAGAACACGTGGAGGCAAGGTGCAGGTGCATCAGCGGGCTAAGTGGACGCCAGTGCTTTGCTTTCTGTGAAATCCCACAAAAAGGCCCAAGGGGAGTCTCCCTACAAACATGGACACAGGTCACGGCTTCCAGCTGAAGAACTGCATTTACAGTGTAATTTGTGTTTTCGAATAGTCATTTTTGTTGCTGTTGTTTTAATATATTTTTATGGATTTCAGAAAGGAAGGGAGAGGGAGAGAGAGATGGAAACATCAATGATGAGAGAGAATCACTGATCGGCTGCCTCCTGCACGCCCCCCACTGGGGATCGAGCCCGCAACCAGGACATGTGCCCTTGACTAGAATTGAACCGTGACCTCCTGGTTCCTAGGTCAATACTCAACCACTGAGCCACACAGGCTGGGCTGTAAATAGTTTTTTGCAATATAAATATATGTATTTACACATATGCAAAAAAAAAAAAGATTAGCAAGGAACCTTCTAGAATGTTAAAAATGATCACTTCTTATGGCTGGGCGATAGGAATCTATACTAATAAAAGGGTAATATGCTAATTAGACCACACGTCCTTCTGGACAAAGCCATGGTGGCGGGGCCAAGGCAGAGGCAGTTAGGGGTGATCAGGCCAGCAGGGGAGAGCAGTTAGGGGGATCAGGCCGGCAGGGGAGAGCAGTTAGGGCAATCAGGCTGGCAGGGGAGAGCAGTTAGGGTGATCAGGCCAGAGGGGAGAGCAATTAGAGCACACGTCCTTCTGGACAAAGCCATGGTGGCAGGGCCAAGGTAGAGGCAGTTAGGGGTGATCAGGCCGGCAGGGGAGAGCAGTTAGGGTGATCAGGCAGACAGGCACGCAGCGGTTAGGAGCCAGTGGTCTCGGATTGCGAGAGGGATGTCCGACTGCCAGTTTAGGCCTGATCCTGCAGCGGGCAGTCGGACATCCCCCGAGGGGTCCTGGATTGGAGACTGTGCAGGCAGGGCTGAGCGACCCCCCCCCCCTCAATGAATTTCGTGCACCGGGCCTCTAGTATAACATAATATTCAACCACATGCCTAAAAGCTTTATGTGGATTAATTTAGTCCACATGACAACCTGAGTCAGGTGTGGTTCTTGCTCCCATTGCACAGACCAGGGAGCTGTCACTGAGCAGGTGGGGGGTGTGCCCAGGTTCACACGACCAGCAGGGGCTGGCTGAGCAGCAGGCAGCCCGGCGCCAGAGGCTCGCCTCTGTATCTCGATGCTATGCTGCCTCTCTATCGTGTGATGTCTGTGTGTGGGTTCCTGTTCTGTAGTTCCCATAAGAGAAAACAATACGAGGTATTTTGATTTAAAGGCCGTGAGCTAAGCTGTTCTTCCCGGAGGACAAGAGAAGGTCACAGAAGCAGGACCTCCTGGCATTTCCTGACCCCGGACCGGGGGAGCCTTTGGAGGCTCTGGGGGCCCCCCCCTCACCTTGCAGATGCGGGCGATGCGGGACACGATGGTGTTCTCGAAAAACTCAAACTCCTGGCCCGTCTCGCTGAAGAAGAAGTAGATCTTGTCATCGTCCCCTTGCAAGCTGCCCAGGCTCTCAGGAATGTAGGCCGAGGCCACAAACGCTGGGTCTGTGGGAGCCGGCAAGGAGCACAGAGTCAGCCCAGGAATCCCAAACAGGCATCCCAAACAGGCGAGACTCTGTTCTCAGGCCCTGGGGGGGCGGGGGGGGCACCCTTCCCAGGGCCCCTGGGCCTGCCCACGGGTGGGCGGTGGGAGGGCTTCACCTTGGAGCCAGTTGAGGGAGCCCTCGGTCTTGATGGGGCGGCGGCTCTGGCTCCGGGAGATGGCCGGGTCATTCCCCTGGAAGTTGCCGACGGTCCCAGTATAGAGCTCGCCATCTGCCAAGAAAACATTCCCATGGGAACGGCCTCTCGGCGGGGCCTCCTCCCCCCACACAGGCCTGCAATGACCCCAGCCCTGCCCACTTCACTCGGGGTGCACAGAGGAGGGAGCAGGAACCGGGAGTAGGAACTGGGGTGTGCAGAGGAGGGAGCAGGAACCCAAGGGCAGCCCAAGGTCACACCTGCACACCACCGCCACCCCCCGCCCCCGATGGAGCCTCAACCAGGCCATCCTGCCCCCAATACTCACCAACCATTAGGGCCGTGGACTTGAAATTGGGGTCAAAGGGGCAACGGCCCTTGCCATCTTCCAGGAGGACATTCCCCGCCTTGTCCTGTGCCAGCGTGAAGTTCTCCACACTCTATGGGGGAGCAGACAGGGGGGCTCAGGGGCACACCAGGGCAGGGTGGGCTCCGCAGGAAAGGCGGGGGATGCTGGGAAGGGCAACTCGGAGGGGGAGGGGGTGGGGGCAGAGGTCGGACAGTCCTCCCCATCCTAGTACTCAGGGCACAGTGACAACTGCGGTGGGCGCACACTCACGATGTAGGCGCAGAGCGGGCTGAAGGCCCCGGTGCCGCAGGTGAACAGGTGGCTGCTGTTGAGTGGCAGGAGGATCTTGATGTAGTTCTGACAGTCCCGCTGGGGAAACAGGGGCAGGATGTCAGGCTCAAGCCAGCCACCAGGGGGCACCACCGAGACCCAAGGCCAGGGCTGGGGGTGAGGCCTCCAATCTGGACCGGACTGAGCCCACCAAGGACCACAGATGTGTGTAGGTGGGGCCTCGGGGCTCAGCCAGCTCTGCGGTCGGCAGCCTTCAGTTCCGTCTGGGGTGAGGCACGGAAATGCGTCCTCTTGGGCGGCCTTGGCCCCTGAAGGTCCTCAGTGCAAACGGATGGTCCCTCCCAACCCACACGGGGAGGGGGCCCCAGCCCAGGGCAGGAGACACTCGGCCTGAAGCCCGGCCCCAGACTCACGGGCAGCCTCTGAGAGCATCTAATAGCGTCTCCACCCACTGATAGCTCCCCAAACCTTTCTCCTCCGAGGTCTTTCCTTTTCATGAATGGCAACTCCACCCTCGCGGCTGCTGAGGCCCCAAACCTCCCGGCCAGCCTCCAATTCCCACCTCGCACACCCGGTATTTTCCCATCGGGAGACCCTGGTGGCACAATACATCGGGAATCTGACCAGGTCTCCCTCCCTGGTCCAGGCCACCAGCACCTCCCCATCCTCGCTGGTCTCCCTCCCTCGTCCTCGCCGCGTGGAGGCCACTGTCCGCCACTCGTGACGAACGCCAGGCCAGGCCACTCCTCTGCTTGGCCCTCCAGGGGTTCTCCAAACACCCCACTCGGAGTGAAACCCACAGGCCTGCTCCTCCTGCAGGTGCCCCATGTCAACTCCCTCACCGGCTTCTCCTCTTGGCTCAGATGGCACTTTTTTTTGAAGGAAGTGTGTAACCGGACTACCTTTTACATTGACTGATTCTTGCCTGTTGTTCTTTCTTCTCTTTCACAATTGAATCTCCAGTGTCTAAAAGGACCTGGGCACAAAGCCAGTGCTGCCCAGCCAGTGTGGCTCAGTGGCTGGACCTATGATCGATCCCTGGTCAAGGGCACATGCCCGGGTTGTGGGCTGGATCCCCAGTGGGGGGCATGCAGGAGGCAGCCGATCAATGATTATCTCTCATCATTGATATTTCTCTCTCTCTCTCCCTCTCCCAAATCAATAATAAAAACTATATACAGCCGAAACCGGTCTGGCTCAGTGGATAGAGCGTCAGCCTGCGGACTGAGGGGTCCCAGGTTTGGTTCCGGTCAAGGGCATGTACCTGGGTTGCGGGCACATCCCCAGTGGGAGATGTGCAGGAGGCAGCTGATCGATGTTTCTCTCTCATCGATCTTTCTGACTCTCTATCTCTCTCCCTTCCTCTCTGTAAAAAATGAATAAAATATATAAAAAAAAAACTATATACTTACACATGTATAATTTTTTTTAGGAGATACAATGAGCTGAATGGAAGAAGTCAGGGTGTCAGCACTTGAACCTGTGTCTCGATCCCAAGTCCGGCGCTCTTCTACCGTCTCCTTAGCTGCCCCCGCTGCACTCAGGGCCAGCGGTCTCTGGGAACAGTGGGGCGTCCTCCAGAAGAACCCCCGGGACTGGATGAAGAGAGACCCGCACCCATTGGTCTGGCCAAAGCAAAACCAGGACCTGTCAGACCTGCCGCATCAGGCACCATGTGCAGAGGGACACGACTGCTGTCCCCACCCAGTCGCTGCTCCTGCCGTAAGCTCACGTTTATCTGACACTGATTTTGTCCCAGGTGCCTTATGCCTATGACCTCACTGAATCCTCAGTCACAGTGGGAATCGTGAGGCAGGCATCACTATCCCCATTTTATTTATTTATTTATTTTTAATATATTTTATTGATTTTTTACAGAAAGGAGGGGAGAGGGATAGAGAGTTAGAAACATTGATGAGAGAGAAACATCTATCAGCTGCCTCTTGCACGCCCCCTACTGGGTATGTGCCCGCAACCAAGGTACATGCCCTTGACAGGAACCAAACCTGGGACCCTTGAGTCCTCAGGCCGACGCTCTATCCACTGAGCCGAACCGGTTAGGGCTATTTTATTTTTTAATATATTTTTATTGATTTCAAAAAGGAAGGGAGAGGGAGATACCCTGCACATCCCCCACTGGGGGATCGAGCCCGCAACCCGGGCATGTGCCCTGACAGGGAATCGAACCATGACCTCCTGGTTCATGGGTCAATGCTCAACCACTGAGCCACGCCGGCTGGGCTACTATCCCCATTTTACAGATGGAAACACTAAGGCCCAGAACGGCAAATCTACTGATCCAAGATCCAGAGCCAGGTCTGGCCATCTCAGAAGCCTGTGCCCGCCCACCACAGCCGGCTGCCCCTGCTCCCACTCCCGCTTCCGTCCCGGGTCCAGGACCACCGCCCTCCATCCCACCTGCAGCCCAGGCCGCCTTCAGGTCCTGGCTCACCTGTGGGTCCTTGCCCTTGAAGCTGCACTGGTATTTCCTCTCGGCATCTGCGCTCCACAGCAGCTGGGGAACGAGGCAGCAGGTGAGTGTGCATGTAGGAATGGAGGGTCCGCCCCCCCGACCTCCAACTCCTTTCCCCTCTCTGTTTGCACCATCCCCGGACCCAGGAGGTCAGTCTTCCTGTCCGCCTTCCCCACTGCCACCCTCTGCCCCGGGCATCGCCTCTCACCTCCTGGTACTCCCCGCCCGGCAGGAAGCTGGCGCTGCTGTTGAGCGCGAAGAGGGCCTCCCGGGCCCCCACGTACAGGGTCTCGCCGTCCCTGCTCAGCAGAAGGGCCGTGTAGTTGGAGACGTTTTCAGCTTGGAATCTGAAGGATGGTCGCTCTTCAGAGTCTGGGGAGAGGAAGATGGACATTAGCTGGGGGCCACCCCTCCCACAAAACACCAACTTCTAGAACCAACCAACACAGGTCAGCAAGGCAGTGGGTGGCAAGGGGCCGAGGACAAGGGGATCAGGCTTACAGAGAGTAGCATTTCTGCCTCGCAAACACTGTGCAAGAAACAAAGGCATGAAGATGAACGGAAAAGAATGTTAATTGTATAAAAAAAATCAAAACAACCTCCATGTCCCAGCACGGGGGCTGGGTGTGAAAATCAACCCTCATACTTCATGGGACAGAACACAAGCAAATGGCAAAAACGATGCTTTTTCAGAAGCCCCAGAAAAACAAGCAAAGTTTCATAAGAAAGGCCTGGTCAAAATATGACGGGAACGTCCCTAGCCAGCTTGGCTCAGTGGATAGAGCGTCGGCCTGCGGACCGAAGGGTCCCAGGTTCGATTCTGGTCAAGGGCACGTACCTTGGTTGCAGGCTCCTCCCCGGCCCGGGCCCTGGTCGGGGTGCGTGCAGGAGGCAACCCAACGATGGGTTTCTCTCACATCGATGTTTCTCTCTGTCTTTCCCTCTCTCTCCCACTCTCCCTAAAATCAATGGAAAAATATCCTCGGGTGAGGATTAAAAAAATAAAATGACGGGAACTAAAATACAAAGTGGTGGTTTTTGAGCCCGTGTCAGCATACAAGGAAGGAGGGGAATTGCACACTCTCCTTTGCGCAGCATCAGACCCAGAGAGAAGGCCTGGCAGGCACCGCGCACCCCTCGGCCCCTCAGTGGCCATGAGGATGCCCTGGTGTGAAACAGGACATTCATGTTCTCAACCTTGACCTCAGGAGCCTGAGCGTACGACAGACAGACACTGACGCTGGGGACGGCGGGCAGGTAAGGCAAGTGGAGTCTCTCCTCGTCCTCTGAGAGC
>NW_005871931.1:128308-147464 GCF_000147115.1 Myotis lucifugus
GCACGCCCCTACTGGGATCGAGCCCACAACTGGGGTATGTGCCCTGACCGGGAATCGAACCGTGACCTCCTGGTTCGTGGGTAGAAGCTCAACCACTGAGCCACACCGGCCCGGGCTAGACAGCCTTATTTTTATCAGCAGCAAATCAGATAAGCCAGGAATAGGGATAGAAGCATTTTACTAACATACACAGAGAAAACCACTGTGTAACAAGAAGTGTAAGTGACAAAGGTTGCCCCTTTTAACCGGGCCTGGGGCTGGGGAAGAGTGAGGCAGCTGTTGCTTTTCACAGCAAGTCCTATACTTAAAAAAATCATGTTCACGTACCTTGGTATAAATTTTAAATATCTTTCGTTGTCATAGAATATGTAGTGGACAAGGAAATATACTAAAGACATACCACTTAGTGAAACCAGGTTATAAAGTAGTATGTCTTGTTAGATTCTATTTTTTTGTATTTGGGAAAAATATAAACATAGAGAAAAAAATCTGGAAGAATGAATCACTGAAATGCTGAAGAGTGGTAGCCCTGGTAGAATTACAGGGAATTTCTTTTCCTTTGTCACTTGCTATCATTTTTTAAAAATATATTTCATTATTGATTTCAGAGAGGAAGGGAGAAAGAGAGAGAGATGGAAACATCAATGATGAGAGAGAATCATCAATCGGCTGCCTCCTGCATGCCCCCCACTGGGGATCAAGCCCACAACCAAGGCATGTGCCCTTGGCCGGAATCGAACCCAGGACCCCTCAGTCCGCAGGCTGAACCTCTTGCAGGGGGGCGCTGCCCCTCCCTCATTCGCACACCTCACATCACCCTGCTTGGCCCCGGAGGATGGCTGGTTAGCCAGAGACGGGTAAGATTCCTCAGGGAAGGAGCAACCTAAGAAAGGCGCAGTCGCAGAGGGGCCATCAGGAGACAACTTGGGGGTCAACAGAGGTGGGGCACAGACCCTCACCCCCCCCAACTTTGCAGAGGCCTGAACCCTCACCCCTTCTGAGGGAGGTCTCCTGCCCCCATGGCCGCTTTGCTTCCCATGTCCAGCTCAGATCGGGACCCAGGTAAAGACAGAGACTGGCTGACAGCAGCTGCCCTCTCACTGCAACAGGACTTGTTTCCCATTTCTACCTTGGACCACAGGGAAAGGGGCAGCTGAAGGAAAGGGCTGTGTCAGGATGCTGCCTTCTTCCCTTTCTCCCTCTTTTTCTAAACACTTCCATGCCTTGTAGTTCTTTTGCTTTCTCTTCTTTTTCTCTCTGCTACCCTCCATCTCTGCCTCCTCCTCCTCCTCCCCAGTATCTTCCATATCAGCCGATCCAGAGGGCACAGCTGACTCCTCCCCGGACACCGACACCACCATCAAGCATGGCCCTGATGGACCCTTTGATGCAGCCCTTCAACTCATGACACCGCCCGCTAGCCAGATCAACAAGGACAACCAAACCCCCGACTTGAGGACAGCTGAAATCCCTTGACTGAAGAGGCCAGCAACCTTCTACAGGAACAAGGCTCCTTGTGCACTCTATCCACTATGTTTATAGCTATGCTCGCTATCATTGCTTGTCAGTCTTCTTCCAAGTCTTAAACAACCCAATCCGGGAGGTGGCCGCTGATTTACATGCGCTATCATTTAAAAAATAAAAAAGGGGGAATTTGCCGGAAGCCGGTCTGTCCTTGCTGCTTGACACAGTTGCTGCAGGGAAGAAACATCTGCACAGAATATGTTTCAAGGGACCTGGCATATATGGCATATTGTTCTTAATATGTTTGCTCCCCTTCTTGGTGCTATGTGTTTTAACCAAGGTCACCTCTCCTAGAAAGGTTGTTTCCCCAGGGAGGGATTTTTCCCTGAAGTTAGGGAGGGAATAAAACCCCTTAACTAAATGCCAGGTGGGTAGTTAATCACTTTAACTACGAACAATCACCCTTAAGCTACATAATCTTTACTCACTGGAATGGAGATAAGAAACGCCCTAACCTTTGGAATAGAAATTGAGAGGATTAAAATCAACTGGTATAAAAACAGCTGTAACAAGACAAGAAAGGACAGAACTTGGCTGGAGATCCAGGCTAGAGATCCTGGCTAGGCTGCTGATCAACTGAACGCTGTCTCTGTGTCATTCCTTCTTCGCCGACTCCGTCCACACCTATGGGAACCCCTGGACCTGCTGGGGCTGGACGCCAACAGATGGCACCCAACCAGGGACCCTTAGACGAAGTCATACGGAAGCGTCTCCTAATTGATGGAAATGATGCTGGAGATGATCGAAGAATTAATCTACTAGTGAAAAGTTTCATTAAATGGTGCAACTCTGGATCCCAGGAAGAGGGTTACAACCAGTACCAACGTATGCTGAGTACACTGTCCCAGTGTGAATTTTCCATGGGAAAAACTTTGCTGATATATGATATGAATCTCAGAGAAATGGAAAGTTATGAAAAAATTTACAAAGAAATAGAATGTAGCATTGCTGGAGCGCATGAAAAAATTGCTGAGTGCAAAAAGCAGATTCTTCAAGCAAAACGAATACAAAAAAATCGCCAAGAATATGATGCTTTGGCAAAAGTGATTCAGCATCATCCAGACAGGCATGAGACATTAAAGGAACTAGAAGCTATGGGCAAAGAATTGGAGCATCTTTCACATATTAAAGAAAGTGTTGAAGATAAGCTGGAATTGAGACTGAAACAGTTTCATGTTCTTCTTAGTACCATCCACGAACTTCAGCAAACACTGGAAAATGATGAGAAGCTCTCAGAGTTGGAGGAGGCTCAGGAAACAAACGTGGACGCAGATCCTAAGCCATAGGCCAGCACTCGCCACTCCCCAGCTATTGAAGTAGCAACACGATCTTAGCCTGTTTAGCATTTGCTGTGCTCTTGAGAGATTTAAAGTTTTTTTTTAAATTAAATCTTTATTGTTCAGATTATTACATTGGTTCCTCTTTTTTCCCCCATAACTCCCCTCCACCCAGTTCCCACCCCACCCTCCGCCATCACCGCCCCCCACTGTCCTCATCCATAGGTGCACGATTATTGTCCAATCTCCTCCCGCACCCCCCACACCTCTTTCCCCCCCCAAGAATAGTCAGTCCATTCCCTTTCTATGTCCCTGATTCTATTATAATCACCAGTTCATACTGTTCATCAGATTATTTGTTCACTTGATTTTTAGATTCACTTTTTGATAGATGTGTATTTGTTGTTCATAATTTGTATCTTTACCTTTTTCTTCTTCTTCCTCTTCTTAAAGGATACCTTTCAGCATTTCATATAATACTGGTTTGGTGGTGATGAACTCCTTTAGCTTTTTCTTATCTGTGAAGCTCTTTATCTGACCTTCAATTCTGAATGATAGCTTTGTTGGGTAAAGTAATCTTGGTTGTAGGTTCTTGGTATTCATCACTTTGAATATTTCTTGCCACTCCCTTCTGGCCTGCAAAGTTTCTGTTGAGAAATCAGCTGACAGTCGTATGGGTACTCCCTTGTAGGTAACTGACTGTCTTTCTCTTGTTGCTTTTAAGACTCTCTGTCTTTTGCTCTTGGCATTTTAATTATGATGTGTCTTGGTGTGGTCCTCTTTGGATTCTTTTTGTTTGGGGTTCTATGTGCTTCCTGGACTTGGAAGTCTATTTCTTTCACCAGGTGGGGGAAGTTTTCTGTCATTATTTCTTCAAATAGGTTTTAATATCTTGCTGTCTCTCATCTTCTGGCACCCCTATAATTCGGATGTTGGTACGCTTGAAGCTGTCCCAGAGGCTCCTTACACTATCTTTGTATTTTTGGATTCTTTTTTCATTTTGTTTTTCTGGTTGGGTGTTTTTTGCTTCTTCGTATTTCAAATCTTTGACTTGATTCTTGCGATCCTCTGATCTGCTGTTGGGAGTCTGTATAATATTCTTTATTTCAGTCAGTGTATGCTTAATTTCTAGTTGGTCCTTTATCACAACATTGAGGGTCTCACTAGATTTCTTGAGGATCTCACTACATTTATTGGCGGTTTCTAGAAAATTCTTGAAAAACCTAAAAAGTGTGGTTTTGAACTCTATATCCAGTAGTTTGCTTTCCTCCATTTCTGTCATTTGTGTCCTGTTTCTTTGTCTCGGCATTTTTTATGCTTCATTGTGTCGATAGAGTGGCTTTCTGTGCTAAGTGTCCCAATTACCTGAGGTAGACACTCTTGGTGCACCCCCTTGTGGGCTTTGTGCACAGTCTTGTTGTAGTTAAGCCTTGATTGTTGTAGGTAACACTGGGAGGGTTTGACCTCCAGGCCAATTGGCTGTGAGAATCAGCTGTGTCTATGGTGGGAGAACTTCTGTGCTGAAAACACCCTTATGGGGCAAGACTTGCTTCAGTGGGGCTTTGGTGCTCACTGAGTCTGGCCCCTGAGTGTGTCCCTTATGGATCTGAGGAGTTGTAATTGGATGGTCCCACTCTGACCACTGGGTACACTGGCTCTTGGATCTAAGGAGGTGCTAATCTAGCCTCTGCCTGAGGCTACCCAGCAGAAGCTCAGCTGTGAAGCAATGCAAGTTGCCCTGGGGCCTTGGGGCAGCTGCAGTTTGTTAAGTAATTTTCAGATTACAAAGGGCCGGGCCTTTCATATGCAAAAGCCTCCATGCACGGCTTGGGCAGGGTGGGTCCCAGGGGATCAACAGGGCGGGCAGAGCAAGCAGTATGGCTGCTCTCAGTCATGCCTTCAGAGGTCCTGGCAATCGCTGCGAGTGCCTCCGAGAGAAAGCTGCCCTCAAGTTCCAACCGATGCCAGACAGTCCCGTTTCTCCTGTATGAGTCTGGGTCCCCAGAGACTCGCCCAGAATTGGAGCTCAGAGCCTGAGACTCCTCCGGATTGAAAAAGACAACCGTGTCCTCAGCCGCCAGCCCTCTCCGCATGCACCTCCGCACCTTTGTATTTTACTTCTGCACTGTACCTCCTCTGAGTCTCGGTATGCTTCTCTCTTTCCTTCTTATTGTAGAAATTCCACTCAGCCAGCCTTCCTGTGGTTCTGGATGATGTTCGTTATGTCTCTTAGTTGTATTTTTGAAGTGGTTGTGCGAGGCAGCAATCTCTGGTGTTTACCTATGCCGCCATCTTGGTTTTCTCGACATTTAAAGTTTTGACAGTGAACTAATTTGCTTTTAAATGTTTATGTACAGTTCATTCACATTTCTTCACACAAAGGAAAAAAATATTTTAAAAAAATTAATAAAATAAAGGGTGAAAAAAATAAATAAATGTAGGGAAGAAAAAAAAAAAAAAGAGTGCCCTCCTGTTGGCCACCAGAGGTCCACTTGGGAAGGCGCCATGCTCAATGTGCTATAGATATTAACTCTTTGCATGCGCACAACATACCCCAGGAGGTATGGATTGCTATTCTCCCTACTTTGCAAACGAAGAAATCAAAGCTCAGAGAGATGAAGCAACATACACAAAGCCACGCCGAAAAAAATGAGTCTGCAGGGGGAGGCTGGCTCAGGGGGTCTCCTTCCTGAACCATTCAGTCTGCCAGCTGCACGGTGTGGCCAAATCACCCGGGAGATTTACTCATTTATTAAGTATATTTTTATTGATTTCAGAGAGGAAGGGAGAGGGAGAAATAGAAACATCAATGAAGAGAATCATGGATCGGTTTCCTCCTGCACGCCCCACACTGGGGATCCAGCCCGCAACCCGGGCATGTGCCCTGACCGGGAATCGAACCGTGACCTCCTGGTTCATGGGTCAACGATCTACCCCTGAGCCACGCCGGGCACTCCAGCTCCAGTGCCGTGGGCCTGGGACGGGGCCTAAAAATGTGCAGTTTGACAAGCTCCTCAGTGACTGTGGAGGAGAAGGCCCAAGGACCACAGTTTGAGAAGCGCATAAGGCAGCGGTTCTCAACCTGTGGGTCGCGACCCCTTTGGGGGTCGAACGACCCTTCCACAGGGGTCGCCGAAGACCATCGGAAAACACATATATAATTACATACTGTTTTTGCGATTAATCGCTATGCTTTAATTCTGTTCAATGTGTAACCATGGAAATACATCCTGCATATCAGATATTTTATTTACATGACGATTCATAACAGTAGCAACATGATAGTTATGCAGTAGCCACGAAAATAATTTTATGGTTGGGGGTCACCACCACATGAGGAACTGTATGAAAGGGTAGCGGCATTAGGAAGGTTGAGAACCACTGGCATAAGGTCTCCTGTAGGGCAGTGTACACGTCACCTCACTCGGCTTGGATTTTCTCGTAGGTATCACGGGGCTAACGCAAAAAACGCAAGACTCCCAGCAGCCTCTTGAGGAGCCAGTGAGGCGAGGGCAAGTGTCTGGCATCCCTCCAGGGTCCTTAAGCAAGGGCTGACCCTAATGTGCCCAGGCCCGCCTGCCTGCAGAGGGGGACTTCCTCCTAAGTCTGGGCAGGAGGCTGATCTTGGCATCTGCCCAGATAATACAGAGATGTCAAAGGTCATCAGAGATAAAAGCTGAAGTCCAGGTGGCAGCTCGGCCCCACTCAGGCCTGGAAGGGAGGGGGAAATTGCCGCGGGTCACGCAGACAGAGCACAGCCGGCTGGAGGGGCAGCCCGGGCGCCAGCTGCTCATCCGGGTCCAGCCCAGCCCTCCACACAGCCAGCTGCTCAAGGGCCCCGCACCTCCTTCCAGGCGCACTGGGAGCACAGGGACGCGGCACAGGGACACAAATGCCTCGGAGAACTGAGTGAAGGGCCCCTCACACCACAGCTTCTCATTCTGGGGGCACTCCTCCTGCGCCCCCCTGCCCTGGGCCTCCCAGAGTCAAAGTCCTGAAGCTCTTGTCCCCCGTGGTCCCCCTGCCCTGGGCTGGATTCCTAACTGGAGTCCCAATGAGACAAATCAAGAGCCCTAGCTGGTTTGGCTCAGTGGATAGAGCATCGGCCTGCGGACCAAAGGGTCCCGGGTTCGATTCCGGTCAAGGGCATGTACCTTGGTTGCAGGTTCCTCCCCGGCCCGGGCCCTGATTAGGGCCTGTGCAGGAGGCAACCAATCGATGTGTTTCTCTCACATCAATGTTTCTCTCTGTCTTTCCCTCTCTCTTCCACTCTCCCTAAAAATCAATGGAAAAATATCCTCGAGTGAGGATTAACCAAAACAAACAAACAAAACAACACACACACACAAAAAACAAATCAGGAGTGCAGACTCTAGAAGCAGAGACCTGGGTTCAAATCCTGCCTCTGGCACTCACGAGCCCTCTGCCACCAGGACAAGCCACTTAAGGTCTTGCAGCCTCACTTTCCTTATCTGTAAAATGGGGATAATAGCACCTCGCCTCATGAGGTTGTTATGAGAAGGAACGAGATTACGCATGTAAATAACAACACATAATGAGCCACGTTTGCTGACTGCTTACCCCCAAGGACTGCGCGCATGCTACCCACCCAGCGCTGGCTGCTGGCGCGGCGTCTGGCACACGACCAGCGCTCGAGTGGATCAAAAACAAAAGCCCAGAGCCCTGCAGGAAAATCCAGCCCGGCGAGCCGGCCAGGGAGCAGCGCCTCCCTCGTCCTCCTGCGTAATTAAAACACTGGCGCCCAGGGATGCCAACCCAGGCCTGCACCTGGTCACACGGAGCCCAGGCCAGCCTCAGGGCATCAGCTGCGAGGCGGGGAGGGGAGGGTCAGCCACGCACGCGAGTGCCCGTGTGTGAGCTGGTGCCGGCTCCGTGGCGCTCTGAGTGATGGTCTCACCCGGGGGGCCAGTGCCCGGTCCCCTCGAATCACAGCACAGACGTCTGTGTGGGCCCTGCCTGAGCTTGCCCGTGTGTCTGTGTGTGTGTGTGTGCGTGTGTGTGTGTCTGTGCCCCACCGCAGGGCTTGTCCGTGCTTGTGTGTTCGCTCCGGGGTGCTGTTTGTGCAGAGGTGACAGGGAGGGGGTGCCTGGGCGCTGGCACACCTGGGGGCCGCTCTTAGCTGCTCTGTGTGATGGCGGGTGCCTCCCTGGGCCATCTTCATCCCCTACTAGCGGGTCAGCCCAGCAGCACCCAGAAAGCCAGGCCGCCTGAGGCTGTGGCCGGCTTCCCAGGCGGGACGAAACCTTTGCGTCCATCCTGCAGGCCTGAGCCGGGGGCTGGGCAGGGCTCCCAGGAGGCCGGATGGGGGTGACGTGAAGCTGGGCATGTCAGAGCCGCCTGCAGGGTCCACTCCCCCACCCCGGGCCGGGGTATCGGCAGGAAGTGATGCGGAGACAACTCAGTCCCCAGCCTCATCTGGAGGCTCACCTTCCCTGTGACTCAGCCGGAAGCAGGGAGCCTCTGGAGTGAGCCGGGAATAGGATCAGCCCCTCCCCCACCCCAGGAGGTCCCCACCCAGGCCAGCGGGGCATGACTCAGAGCCCCACCCCACCTTTCTCCCCTCGGTGGCTCCTGGCACCACACGGCTGACCTGGCCCTCACGTCTCACCCTCCACAGGCCCCGGCAGGAGGAGGCCGGCGGCAACTACCAGCTTCCAGGGGAGTCAGAGCTGGGAAGGTGTCCCCGGCGGGGGTGGCAGTCCCTTCTCCCTCAGCTGGAACCCCAAAGTCCCAGAGGCTCGGGGCCCCGCCACAGTCCGGGGGAGCCTCCCAGATGCTCAGCAGGCGCACCTGCTCCCCAGGACGCACTCTGGACCCTTGGACCCGCTGTGCCAGCAGCAGCAGCAGCGCCTCTGGGGCGGGGGCGCTGACTCAGGGATGAGGGCAGCCAGCGACCTCGACACACGTCCTCCCTCTGCACTGCCCCAGCGCTGAGCAGGGCAACCTGCTGGGCCAGGAGCAGTGGGCACACTCTACCCTCACCCAACAGGGAAGTGGGGGGCGGGGGGCTGTGCTAAAAGTCCTCCCCATGGACTGAGGTCACCAAGAGAGAGGCAGGAAGGCAAGGAGCCCAGCTCATGGCATCCGGTGTTCCGGGGCAGGTACACGAAGGTCCCTGCTATCGCCCCCACCAAGCAGGCCCTGCCAGCACCCCCAGGTGGCCCAGCCCCTCCCAGACCTCCCGGTGCCCATCTGGCCAGAGCGGCCTAACCCGGGACCTGTCATGAGCCCCATCACCTGGGAGCCTGCTCTCCCACCTCCCCACCCAGGACCCTCCGCCGGGGGCTGGCTGCTTCATGACCCCTCTCTCCTGACGTCTCCGCTTTTCCTAAGGAAATTGGGGCCCCCAGGCGTCAACTCCCCGACTCCTTAGAGCCTGAGCTCTGTGCCATTAACTGCCTCACAGAAAGCGGGTTTTTCCTTCAATATTTACCCCAGAAATATGCGTGCCTCCCTCCTCCCCTTTCTCAGCCAAAACCCTTCCAAGAGCCGGCGGCGCCGTCTCCATCTCTCCATCTCCGACCTCCCACTCACTGCAGTCAGGCCTCCACCAGCCTCGCGCACGCCAGGACCCACTGCCAGAGCCCAGGCACCCAGGGGCACGGCCTCCGTGGCACGTGGCCGTGGCCCCGTGGAGGTCCCCTGACTCTGGGTGTCTGCACACCAGCCTCAAGGTCACTTCCTGCCCCTGACCCACCCCCAGGAGCTAAGGGCCTGCAGTGGCCCTACCTAAGCACGTAGAATGACCAGCGCCCATGATCCTGGCAAGGTCGCCGTGACACAGGCGTCACCACCTGCATTTTTCAGATGAGAGGACCCAGGCACAAGGGAGGTAACGTGCCCGCGTCCCCGCTGGAAGAGTGGGGGAGCTGGGCTTTGAACCCGGGCTGCTGGCTCCAGGGCTGTGTTCCAACCACCCTGCAGCCTCTCCAGGGTTTGCTTTTTTAAAAAAGTATTTTTTCATTGATTTCAGAGAGGAAGGGAGAGGGGGGGAAAGAGAGAGAAACATCGATGATGAGAGAGAATCATGGATCGGCTGCCTCCTGCACGCCCCTCACTGGGGATGGAGCCCACAACCCGGGCATGTGCCCTGACTGGGAATCGAACTGTAACCTGATTCCTGGGTCGACGCTCAACCACTGAGCCACACTGGCTGGGCTCCAGGGTTGGCTCTTGAATGTCCTTGTTCCCGGGTGCCTGCCCTTGGCCCCTGGGTCCCCACATCCACGCCCAGTGCTTCAATGAACCGGACGCTGGTAACTCCCAGAGCTCTTCATCCGGCCAAGATCTTCCTCCAACATGCCACTGCGGGGCCCCTCCCTCCTGCCCCCTCTTCAGCCTGGGGTCTCTGTGGCACCACACTCCCAGCTGCCAACCTTGCACTGTACTTCCTTCCTCCCGCCCTGTCACCCAAGGACATCCGATCCACAATCAAATCCTGCCAATGCTTCCTGCTCAGCGTTTTCCAAACGTATTCCCATCACTGTGCCCAGAATCATCCCCGTGCAGAACCAGGCCAGCACCCTCCCACCCCGGCCTCTGCAGCAGCCTCGCCCAGCTGGCTCTGCCCCCAGCCCCGCGGCTCCGGCTCCCCCAAAACCAGAGGGCTCCAGGGGACCTGTCACTGTCCTGGGTAAACCCTCAACCGTGCCCCACTGTCCAAGCCCCTGACTCACCAGCCCTTGCACGTTCCCGCTCCCGTTTCAACTCAGTGACACCAAGGTCCCATCTCCCCTCTCAGTCTTTGCTCAGGCAGCGCCCCCACCTGGAAGGCCCTTACTTTTTAAAAAAAATATTTGTATTGTTTTCAGAAAGGAAGGGAGAGAGAGAGAGAAATAGAAACATCAATGATGAAAGAGAATCATTGATCGGCTGCCTCCTGGCACTCCCCACACTGAGGATGGAGCCCGCAACCCGGGCATGTGCCCGGACTGGGAATCGAACCGTGACCTCCTGATTCATAGGTCAATGATCAACCACTGAGCCACACCCGGGCATGAAAGACCTTCCTTTTGAGCTACTCCTCCTCATCCGTCAAGACTCAGTTTCTTCTACTCCATGAGGCCTTCCTGAATCCCTAGCTGGGCAAGGGCCCCTTCTCTGTGCCCACATTTCCCCTGCACAGCTCCCCGATGCACTGGCCACACAGTTTCACCATGATGGGCTTTCCATCTATTCCATGAAGCTGACTGCACCTGAGGACCAACTATCTTATTCCTAGTTATAGCCCACTAGAGGCCTGGTGCACGAAATTCGTGCACAGATGGGGTCGCTAGGCCTGGCTGGCGATCAGGGCCTATCAGGTTCCCCGTCTCCCCGCCTCCTCCTTCCCTCACCGCCCGCGCACCACCACTGCATGGTTCTCCACCTCCCCACCTCCCCCCTTCCTCCTTCCCTCGACGCCCGAGTACACCGCCACCCACCCCTGGTTCCCTGTCCCAGCCCAGGGCCCAGCCCTGATCGGGTGCTTGGGACCTGCCAGCTGTGGGGAGGGACTGATAGGTTGTCCAGCAGGCCCCATCGGTGATCGGGGCCTGAGGGCTGGGGGCAGCTCCTGCATTGAGTGTCTGCCCCCTGGTGGTCAGTGCACATCATAGCAACTGGCTGTTCTGTTGTAACAGTTGCTTAGGCTTTTATATATATAGATAGATATTTGTATCACCTGGCTAGGTGAGTTCCAAAAAGTTGTTTGATTTGATAAGCATGCTCTGGTCCAGGGAGGGGCACCAGATTCAAAAGGGGCAGTCTGGCCCTAGCCGGTATGGCTCAGTGGATAGAGCACTGGCCTATGAACTGAAGGGTCCCGGGTTTGATTCCGGTCAAGGGCACAAGCCTGGGTCGTGGGCTCAATCCCCAGTAGGGGGTGTGCAGGAGGCAGCCGATACATGATTCTCTCTCATCATTGATGTTTCTATCTCTTCTTCTCACTTCCTTTCTAAAATCAATAAAAATATCTATATCTCTTTTTAAAAGGGCGGGGGCCATCTGGAGGCCCTGAGGCCTCACACTCACACTGCCCTTACTCTGCCCCCTCCCCAAAGCACGGAACACGCTGTCCTGGCTGGAGTCCCAGGGTGCAGACGGAAGTGTGACAGCTGAAGGCGCGGCAGGGAGGCGGGAGAGGCCACAGGGACCGAGAGGCCCACGCCTGAGTCCTGACTTGGATCCCCAACCAGCTGTGCAACCCTGGACGGGCACCTGCCCTCTCTGTGCTAGGAAGACCCAATGAATGCAGCCCTGCTCCCAGGCTACGGAGTCACCAACAGCCACACCCTAGCCATGACCCCCTCCCCCACCTTTGCTCCGAGTAAACACCGAGCAGCCCCCATGCTTGCTGCTAATAGGATGGGAGCTCGGCCTTGCCAGGTCTTCAGAAGAGCTAAAAACCTGGATTTTTATAGAAAACTTCCTGAGCGTTAAATACCGGTGGCCCATTCAAGTTTCTCTAAAACACTTGGAGGCCAAACAAAACACATCTGCAGCTGGCCCTGGCCCGCAGCCCCCGGGACGCCACGCCTATTGGAGAGTTCTGCATCCGTCCGCCAGGCACCTCGTCCCCGGCCAAGGCTGCTGGGTTGGCCCTATTTCCGACCGGGCAGCACCATCGGGGCCTCAGCTGGGTCCCTGCCCCGTCCAGGGCGTGACCTCGATAGAGTTCTTCACCAGAGGGAAGTACATAACTCATCAATTATTCAAGGCCGGGCTGGGTCCTTGGGCTGCTTTTCGGTACATTTCACAGGTGGCTCGGGAGGCACCGGCTCCGATGGAAGGAATGTGGCTCCCGTGGCAGACAGCTGTGGCTCCAGGCTTGGCCCCCAGCCTTTCTGGCTGTGTGGCCATGGCAATGTGAACCGACCTCTCTGAGCCTCGGAACAATGTCCCCCGCCACCCACCCAAGGCAGTGCCTGGCACAGAGCGGGCCATCCTGGGAGGTTTCCTCTCTCTTGCTGTTAGCGTCTGTCTCAGAGGATGGGCAAGAGGGGGGGATGGGGGGCAAAAAAGAGGCAGCAAGTTGATTCATTTGCCCACCCCCCTTCTCTTTTTTTTAATCCTCACGTGAGGATATTTTCCCGTTGATTTTTAGAGAGGGTGGAAGAGAAAGGGAAAGACAGAGAGAAATATCGATGTGAGAGAAACCCATCGATTGGTTGCCTCCTGCACACGCCCTGATCAGGGCCCGGGCTGGGGAGAAGCCTGCAACCGAGGTACGTGCCCTTGACCGGAATTGAACCCGGGACCCTTTGGTCCGCAGGCTGACGCTCTATCCACTGAGCCAAACCAGCTAGTACCATTTGGCCCCTTCTTTAGGAATTCTGATAAAAAATGAGGTTTCTGTCTACTGTCCCCACCGAGATCCCCTCGCCACAGGACCCCACCTCCCCAAACCCCACTACGCTACCAGGATGGGCTTCGCAGAGGGCCCACAAGTGCAGACCAGAGAGGTCCCATGGAGACCGAGTCGAGCTACATGTCTTTGACAAAATACTTCCCCTCTCTGAACCTCAGCTATCTGATCTGTAAAATGGGGATAATGCACCTACCATGCAGGTGGATACAAGACAACTACAGCCTGGGGCCCCCGCCGCTCTATACCTGTTACCCACCTTCTACCTTCTCCCGAGCTCTGAACGCCGGACACAAAATATGAGGGCACTGGCTGTGCCCCCTAGGGCCTGGAGGGCTGGCTCCTGCCTTGTAGTGGGCATGGTCACAGACAAGTGGTGGCTACAGAGTGACTAGGGAGCCTGGCCGATGTGGCTCAGTGACTGAGTGTCAACCTATCAACCAAGAGGTCACGGTTCGATTCCCGGTCATGCCTGGATGTGGGCTCCATCCCCAGTTGCGGGCGTGCAGGAAGCAGCCAACTGATCAGTGACTCTCTCTCATCATTGATGTTTCTCTCTCTCTCTCTCCCTCTCCCTTCCTCTCTGAAATCAATACAAATATATTTTTTAAAAGTAGAAAGAGAGTGACCAGGGAGAGGGTACAGGGTTGGGAGCAGAGAAAAGGCTTGTGGCCTTGGGAAAGGCAGGAGATGGTGTTACGGGACCTCGGTACATGTCCCAAGACGGCCGCCTCCGTGTCAGCCGCTCTCCACGCTGTGCACAGGGCAGCGCCGCCAGGACGGGGAGGTCAGAACGCGAGGAGGTGGGGGCAGGGGCCAGCTGGGGGGAGCAGCAGGAGTTGCTGAGGGCAGGCCTGCCTGGACCACCTGAACCTCAGGAGTCTGATGTTCTGTTTGCTCCTCTCCCCCTCGTCCCCCTGGGAAGGGCCCTACCAGAGCCCTGCCCACCCATCCTGAATATCCATGGGGAAGGTGGGGGTTGGGGGGTGAAGGGCACAGGCCCTAAGAAGGGGACACAGGAAGGAGTGATTGACAACACGACCCCAGCCCAGCCTTTCCTCCAGGCCCCGGGTCACCCCGCCTCTCTAGTCTGGAGGAGGAGCGAGCAGGTGTATCCAGATGTGCCCCCAAAGTTGTGCAAGCTCAGCGCTCACGGGCATTTCGACACCCAGCTGAGCGTGGGTCACGCAGAGGGCAGAGTGGAGCCAGAGAGGGGCAGGGAGGAGGGCGGTGCAGCCCAGCCCCGGGCAGCGGAGGCAGTTGGAAGAGCTGAACCAGGAGCACCAGGAAAGGGGACTAAAGGAAGAATCATCACCTTTGCTTCTCCCCCAGGGCAGTGGTGAGGAAGTCTGCACCGCTTCCTGCCCGGCTGGCGGCCTTGACACCCCGCAGAGGGCCTGCATCTAGCCGGCGCTCAGACAGTGTCTGCTCAATGAATGAACAACCTCCCCAGGCTAGGCAGGCGGGAAATTCCCACCAAGGGGAGCAGGAGCCGCTGCCTTTATATATTTTTTTTATTGATTTCAGAGAGGAAGGGAGAGGGGGAGAGAGAGAGGAACATCAATGATGACAGAGAATCACTGACCGGCTGCCTCCTGCATGCCCCCCACTGGGGATCGAGCCCACAACCTGGGCACGTGCCCTTGACTGGAATTGAACCAGGGACCCTTCAGTCCGCAGTCCAACGCTCTATCCACTGGGCCAAACCAGCTCGGGCTTTGGCTGGGGATGCCGCACGTGCCAGGCAGCGTGCCAGACTTTACATCCATGAACCCCGTCAAGGTTCCTGCTATTATTCCCATCTTGCCAATGTGAATAGGGGCCTGGAGGGGGCGGGAGCTCGCCCGGCTGTGGTGGCTCAGTGGTTGAGTGTTGACCTATGAACCAGGAGGCCACGGTTCGATTCCCGGTCGGGGCCCATGCCCGGGTTGTGGGCTCAATTCCCGACCGTGGAAGAGGCAGCCAATCAACAATTCTCTCTCATTGATGTTTCTCTCTCTCTCTCCCTTCCTCTTAAAATCAATAAAAATATATTTAAAAAAGAAAGGGTCTCGCCTAGCCGGCATGGCTCAGTGGTTGAGCATCGACCTATGAACCCGGAGGTCCTGATTTGATTCCCGGTCAGGGCACATGCCTGGGTTGCGGGCTCGATCCCCAGTGTGGGGCGTGGAGGAGGCAGCCAATCAATGACTCTCTCTCTCATCATTGATGTTTCTCTCTCCCTCTCCCTCCCTCATCTTCCTTTCTGCAATTTAAAAAACAAAAAACAGCCTGTACATCTCAGAGCAGACTGACCCTGGGTGCCCACTCCGGGGTCAGAGGACAAGTGGCTGATTCGTGCCTCATTCTCTGGGCTCAATGGGGTTTTGTTGACCGCAGGGTGCAGGCCTGCGGATTGCGTTCCAATCTGGTTTGGAAACACTGTGTCCAGCGCTTCCCAGGTGGGAAAAGCAACCCACCCTTCTTTATAGTCGGCTCCAATTTATGGCGGCGCTCACTTAAGGCTTTCTCATTACGTGTCCAGGCAGCCTGTTTTTTGTCTCCCTGCGTCGCAGCCTCACACCCTTCCCAGGCCCCAGGGTGTCCTCTAACGCTTTCTCTTACTGTTGAACAAGGGGGAAAAGATCCGAGGCTCGGAGGCCTTTTCTCCAAGGAGACTAAGCACATTCTCTTTGGGGGGCCCCGGGCTTGTACCTGCTGAGCACGGGACGCCCCCCAGGCCCCCTTCCCTTCTTTGGTCATGTGTGGGAGCACCCCTTCCGGGCGGCCCCCGGATCTCGGATGGGACACTAACGGGGGTTCCCCATAGGAAGGATGCCCCTTTTTTAGGGATATTTTTTTCAAAAACTACAGACCCGGCCCCCTTGTTTTACAGGTTTCCAGCCTATGGGCGGGGGGGGGGGGGCGTTGGGGGGGGGGTTTCAGGAGCGGAGGGCAGATGGCAGGGAAGCGGGTGTGGGCTCTAGCTCCATGCCTTTCTCCCTGTTCTGAGAGGAAGGTGCCCTGTCGCATGGTCACCATGGTCCTGCCCAGGACGGGCAGGCTGCCAGGAACATCTAACGAGCCCCCAGGGATGAGGCAGGAAGCTGCCTCAAGCCACGGTGGGAAGGTGAGCTGGTCAGTCACGGGAGAATTCCCCTCTGGGGCACCCAGCCCTGCAGGACAATCCGCACGCAGACGGGAGGGGGGCGGGGAGCCAGGCCAGGAGGAAGCCCGGTGGGGCGGGCACTCCGGGCTGTGGTGCAGCTCAGTAAAGCGTGGCTCTGTGCTCAGCTCCCAAGGTCAGGTGCCAGGGAGCTGCTGAACTCTGCCGGGCTTTGGCGGGACTAGGACAAGAAGTCCCCTCCGGGCTGACCCAGCCTCAGGAACACAGGGGAAGGTCTATTTCCTCCACAGCGTGGAGGGCAGAGTATGGACTGCATTTCGACCCCTCAGCGGGGCCCCAAATGTGTCATCTCGGGGGGGTCCTCACAGATGAACCTGAGTGACTCAGTCCTCCCAGGGTTAGGATTTTAACATGATTGTGATTGTGTGTGTGTGTGTGTGTGGTTAATCCTCACCCAAGGGTATTTTTCCACTGATTTTTAGAGAGAGTGGAAGGGAGAGGGAGAGACAGAGAGAGAAACATTGCTGTGAAAGACACATATCAACTGGTTGCCTCCCACAAGCACCCTGACCAGGGCCAGGGATTGAGCCTGCAACTGAGGTACGAGCCCTTAATTGGAATGCCTTTGACTGGAATGGAACTCAGGACCCTTCAGTCCTCGGGCCGAAGGTCTGTCCACGGAGCCAAACCAGTCAGAGCGAACATGAATCTGAGGACACAGACACGCTGACCACAGCACCAAGTGACCCGTGCAGGGGGTGCTGGCGTGCGGCAGCCGTACTGCGGCCTGGCAATGGTCATGGGTCTGAGGAAGTGGCCAGGTCTCGGAGCTGTGTGGGGAATCCCCCCAAAGCATCCCAGCTGCTCTCGGTTCCTCCTCATGGCTCCCCAACACGGCTCCCCAACTTACTGACGCCATAAGCGGTCCCCCATGGAGTTCCGGAGCCGGACACAAGACTGCCCCTGAGGCCATACATGGAGTCCCTCGAGCAGCAGTCCCCACCTCATCTCACCTGCCCCCAAAGCTGAGAGGGTCTGAGGGCAGAAGGGAGCTGTGGCCACAACAGCGAAACAGCCAGGCAGCAGCAGGCCCGGGGCCGGATACACGTGTACCCTCACTTCACACGCCGGAGCACCCAAGGGGCGGCGGTCAAACCACAGGCCGGCACCGCCCCACCCCAGGCCGAATCGCCCCAGCTCTGCAGGACACGCCAAGGCTGAGTCTGTGCCTAACACAACAGCAATGACAGCGAGCACTCGCTCAGCGGTTTCTTGTGCCAAGGCCCGTCCTAAGGACTTTTCAGACATAAACGGGATTGACTCCTCACAGCCCTGAGGCAGGTGCCGGCGTTATGTGCCCATTTTACAGATGAGGAAATCAAGGCCCAGAGCGGTCGGGCAGCTTGCTCGGGGTCACGTGGTTCCTAAGTGGCCGAGGCCGGTTTGCAGCCAGGACACCTTCTCGGCGCTACTGGGCCACGAGGTGGCTCTGAGTGCTGATTCTGCTACTCTTCCCTTTTGCAAACAGAACGCTCTTAAGGGTGGGGAGCGCTGTAAGAAAAGGACGTCTGTAACCTGGAACCTATAGGTCCTTTATTCTAATTCACACAGTGTGACAACCAGCGAGTGAAAGGGCTCAGAGAAACAACACCTATAGACGTTATGCCCACGCAATACACCTGGCTTCACGAACTCTCCCAAAGCAGGCTTGCAAGGGAGCTGTGACCGGGAGTATTTTGCAAAGCGAGCAACCTGGGGCTCAGGGCGGAGGTGCTGACTTGCCCAGGAGCAGAAATGGGCTTAGCATCCGGGTCCCTCCGATTTCAAAGAGAAATTGGAGAAGCAACCAGGTGAGAGAGGAGTAAGGAGAGGGGGGAGCAGAGGGCTGGAAAGGGAGGGGGCCACAGAAGCAGCTGTGAGCTCCAGGGGAGGGACCTGGCCCGGGAGGATGGTCCTCCTGCCTCCAGGGCCTGGAGTCTCGGCGCACCCAGACTGCCCCCTCCCTACTACGGCCCCTCCCAGGTCCTGGGGGACCCCACCGTGTCCATTAGGGTGAAGGATGGGGCGCCGGCCCTTCCTCCTGTGACTTGCTGGAATACCAAACCCCGGTGTTTACGGGGCCGCAAGCACAGCCCCCTCCCTCCACCCCGAGCTGCCCGCGGGGGCGGCACCGCGGCTGGCTCTGGTCAGCATCAAAGACAAGCAGATGCGCAGGCGGACCGGCGGGTAGCCAGCACCGGGGGTGGGGGATTGGGGGGGGTGAGGGAGTCACAGCCAAAAGGGCACCCTAAAGAGGCAGCAGGGGGGCGAGGAACCCCCCCCCCCCGCATTAAAAGAATGGAAGAAAGGAGCCCGCGGCACCGACAGCTCCCCTCTCCCTCCCTCCCTCCGCGTAGCGCTTTCCAAGGAGGAGGGGTCCCAGTGAACCCCACGTCTCCAACGCGCCCCCTGCCTCCTTTGTCACAGCAACGTCCGCACGAGGCACTCGGGGCCGCCTCCCCTCCCCTCCCCTCCCCTCCCCGGGCCCGCGCCCCGCGGGGTCGCCCGCACTCACCCAGCGGCAGGCTGATCCGGGGCACGAGCGCCCGAGTCGCAGGCGGCGGCGGCAGCAGCAGCAGGAGCAGCAGCAGCGGCGGCGGCCGGGTCCCCGGGGCCATCACGGCGCGCGCGGTTCGGACAGCGACGGCGTCTTCCCGGCTCGGGCTCAGGTGGTTCCACTGGACTCGCGGGCGGCAACCCCGCCCCCGGACCTGGGGGTTGGGGTGCGGGTCACGTGGCCGCCGAGAGCGCGCCCCTCCGACCCCCTCCGCGCGGTCCCGCTGGCCGGGCTCCGAGTCAGCTCTCCCGGGAGCCCGGGGCGGAGGGCGGCGCCGGAGGAGGAAG
>NW_005871931.1:147788-154319 GCF_000147115.1 Myotis lucifugus
CGCGGAGGGAAGCGGGGCCACAGCTCCCCGCCCCCACCCCCTGACCCTCTCGCGCCGCCCCGGCCCTTCCGGCTGCTGTTACCCCTCGGCGAGCGGCGGGGTGGTAAAACCTGTGGGTCTCTCCCCTGCGCGCCCTCGTGAGGGTCTGGCTCCTTTAGTCCTCCCCCGCGACTGCTCCTGGCACCCACTCGCCCGTGACCGAATAAACGCGGCCGAGCCGGTGCTGACGCCGGGGCTGGTTGCTTCGTAAATAAATTTCTAATTTCTGCTCGGGGTCCGTCCACCTTAGGGCCTGGCTGCGCGCACGGCAGGCCCACCGCTCAGCCCGGTGCCCTGCGGGGGCGTCCGCGCTTAGAATTCTGTCCACACGCAGCCAGATCTCGGGTGGGAGGAGCGGTGCGAGATTAATTTACGTGGAATAATAGGATTTAACACACGGCCTAGGAGGTGAGACCTTCTCCACTAACCTGCACGTAGCCAGGCAGGAGACAGTACTCCCTGAGGCAGGAGGGGTCCCGGAGGCACCCACCTAGAAGAGGCACGGTCCATCCCCCCCCCCCCCACTCCACCCCCATTCCTGGTTCCTAACGTGCCCCAGGATGGAGCTCAGTCCTGCGGAGACCAGGGGTTTCAAACTGCAACCTGCACCCCTAAGTCAGTCCCAGAACCAATGTAGTGGCTCCCTCTCAACATTAAAAAAAAAAGAAATAGACACAACAGAGCGTATCAAACTGCAAAGATCATAAAAAGGATAAGTTAGGCCCTGGTCGGTTTGGCTCAGTGGAGAAAGCATTGACTTGTGGACCAAAAGGTCCCGGGTTCGATTCCAGTCAAGGGAACATACCAGGCTCTCCCCAGGAAGCAACCAATCGATGTGTTTCTCTCACATTGATATTTCTTTCCCTCTCTCATCCACTCTCCCTAAAAAATTAATGGAAAATATCCTCGGGTGAGGATTAACAACAACAAAAGAAAAGGAGAAGCCCTAACCGGTTTGGCTCAGTGGATAGAGCGTTGGCCTGCGGACTGAAGGGTCCCGGGTTCGATTCCGGTCAAGGGCATGTGCCTTGGTTGTGGGCACATCCCCAGTGGGGGGTGTGCAGGAGGCAGCTGATCTATGTTTCTCTCTCATCGATGTTTCTGATTCTCTATCCCTCTCCCTTCCTCTCTGTAGAAAATCAATAAAATAGAATAAAAAAAGAAAAGGAGAAGTAAGCTTTGGGAAACGGTTCAACTTTTCCTACGAGCGCACAGGACCACAGTCAGATGTAATTCTTCCTCTAGTTCCACTTGAAAGTAGTTCCCAAACCCCCCGCTCCTCATTTCCATGGCAGTGGGAACAGTGGCCCCAGGAATGAGCTGCCATCCTGGGAAAGTTCCTCTTCATCCCCCGCCAAAACGAGCTTCCTCAGCGCCAACACCTTTAGCTCTCACCCCACCCCCAGGGCCTGCCGCATCCTGGGCCACAGGGTGGCTGTCGGAGTGGGCGCAGCACTCACATGGTCCCCGCTGTCCTCTCTTGCAGCCAAGCTTCCCCGTGTGCCATGATTTCTGCACCTCCACCATCCTGACACCCATCTATGGGCAAGGACCAGGCGACAGGGGCTCCCAAGAAAAAAACAACAAAAAAGAAAAAAAAAAACAAAAAAAACACCACACACAAAAATAAAAAAGAAAGGGTCTCGCCCAGCCGGTGTGGCTCAGTGGTTGAGCATCGACCTATGAACCAAGAGGTCACGGTTCCATTCCGGTCAAGGGCACAGGCCCGGGTTGCGGGCTCGATCCCCAGTGTGGGGCGTGCGGGAGGCAGCTAATCAATGATTCTCTCTCATCATTGATGTTTCTCTCTTTCTCTCCCTCCCCCTTCCTCTCTGAAATCAATAACAATATATTTAAAAGGAACAAAAAGAAGAAAAAATAAGGAGATCTCAGCACTGGACACAGAGTTGCACAAGTGATAGGCAGCACCAAGCACCCCACTTCTAGCCTAGCCAGGCCTTGGACACCACCTTTATCCGTGCCATCCATCCACCTTCAACCAATGATGTCCAAGCCTCCGGCTCCACCCCGGGACTACGCACAGGTTCTCTGCTAGGACCTTTGCCCTGGCTACTCTCTCTGCCTGCAGCCTTCTCTCCCAATAGCCACCAGGTTGGGTCCCTTCCTCCAAGTCTTTGCTCAAATATATCCTTTTTTTAAAAAAATATATTTTATTGATTTTTTACAGAGAGGAGGGGAGAGGGATAGAGAGTTAGAAACATCAATGAGAGAGAAACATCGACCAGCTGCCTCCTGCACGCCCCCCGCTGGGGATGTGCCCGCAACCAAGGTACATGCCCTTGACCGGAATCGAACCTGGGACCCTTGAGTCCGCAGGCTGATGCTCTATCCACTAAGCCAAACCGGATAAAAAATCAATAAAATATATTTAAAAAAAATAATGCTAGGGCATCTATTATTGTTTTTTTGTTTAATTTTTTAAATTGATTTAAAAGAGGGAGAGAGAGATAGAAACATCAATGATGAGAGAGAATCATTGATGGGCTGCCTCCTGCACGCCCCCTACTGGGGACTGAGCCTGCAACCCAGGCATGTGCCCTGACTGGGAATCGAACAGTGACCTCCTGGTTCATAGGTTGACACTCAACCACTGAGCCACGCCGGCCGGGCAAAGATCGCCTTCTTGAAGAATCTGAACTTACCCCACTATTCCCCTTACCCTGAGGTTTTTTTCTTTCTTTCAAGGTACTCATCACCTAATAACATACTATCTGATTTGCTTATTTGTTGTGGTTTTTCTTTATTGTCTGAACGCCCCACCTGCCCCTCCATCCCCAAGATATTGACCGAGAAGGGCAGGGATTTTTGCTTCTCTGCTTGTTACTAATCCCAAGCCTCCAAAACAGTGCCTGGCATGTAATAGGCCCTCAAGGAGTACTGGCTGAATAAATGAATGAATGAATGAATGAATGCAATCTAAGGATCATGGAATGCTGCTGGCACACGTCAACCAACATAGGTATATCACCTTTGGTCCAATAAAGAGTTCCTCCCAAACATGAAATTATGCAATGTCTTTCTTCAGCCAAACACAGCACTTCCTACTGACCTCTTTTAAATCTATTGGTCCTGGTCCAGATTTCATCCTATGGAGGTCATTCTGAATATCTACTCTATTATGATACATTTTGCTTCCCTCCCAGTTTTGAGACACCTTTAAACGTGATAAGCATTTGTATGCCTTTATTCAAGTCATTGATAAGAATATTGGGCGAGCCCTAACTAGTTTGGCTCAGGGCGTCGTCCTGCGGACTGAAGGGTCCCGGGTTCGATTCCCATCAAGGGCACATACCTGGGTTGCAGGCTCCTCCCTGGTCGGGGCTCATGCAGAAAGCAACCAATCGATGTGTTTCTCTCACATCAATATTTCTCACTGTCTTTTCCGCTCTCTTCCACTCTCTAAAAATCAATGGAAAAATATCCTCAAGTGAGGATATATACATATATATAGTCGCACACCTAGCACCCAGTTCTTGGTTTCTAAATATCTATCTCCAATAAAAGGTACCAGGACTGTGGGGAAATGAAAGAGAAAGTAAAAGGTGAGCCCCGGATATTTTCTTTGGCCAGAAAGCAAGGAATTGGTTAAAGATTAATGGGATCATGTCAAAAGGACAAATGGGGCCAGACTGGTGACCAAACTTGACAATAAGGAAATAATGGATTCTAGTGCATGAAATGAAAAAACAACCCATCCGTCCACGGTGACATTCAGAGAAACACAGAGGAACAGAAGGGACAGAAAGGAAGCTTTCTTGCACAGAAATATGCCGGCTGGTAAATGTAGAAGAAGTGATAGAATTGGAAAATCTAGATTCGCCCTAACTGGTTTGGCTCAGTGGATAGAGCGTCGGCCTGCGGACTGAAGGGTCCTGGGTTCGATTCTGGTCAAGGGCATGTACCTTGGTTGCGGGCACATCCCCAGTAGGGGGAGCGTGCAGGAGGCAGCTGATCGATGTTTCTCTCTCATCGATGTTTCTAACTCTCTACCCCTCTCCCTTCCTCTCTGTAAAAAATCATAAGAATATATATATATATATATATATATATATATATATATATATATGAATGATATGGATTATTGCTTATGAACAAGCAACATGGAAAGTTGCTTGTGTCGTCCGGCGGGACATCAGATTGTACACACTATGATCAAAACCACGCAAAAACCGCATGCTCGACGAGACCAGGGAGAAACTCACCAGAAGTGGTTGGGTTAGGGCAGGGGTGGGCAAACTTTTTGACTCGAGGGCCACAATGGGTTCTTAAACTGGACCAGAGGGCCGGAACAAAAGCATGGATGGAGTGTTTGTGTTAACTAATATACATTCTAAGTAAACATCATTACATAAAAGGGTACGGTCTTTTTTTTAGTTTTATTCATTTCAAACGAGCCGTAGTTTGCCCACGGCTGGGCTAGAGCCTGAATCCCAGCAGCACATACCTCCTTAAAGGGCAGCAAGGCTAGTCTGCCTTAGTGTCTTGGCAACAGCTGGGCTGTGTGACTGCTGTGCATATCCCTAAGGAGGGGAGGCAGGGGCTGAGGCGGCCTTGCTGGTGGTTAATTACATCCCACTCATGGCTGCTCAGATGCTCTAGGAGTCCTTTAAAAATTTTTAAATATATATATTTTTATTGATTTCAGAGAGGAAGGAAGAGTGAAAGAGAGAGAGAGAGAAACATCAATGATGAGAGAGAACCATTGACCAGCTGCCTCCTGCACACCCCACACCGGGGATCAAGCCTGCAACCCGGGCATGTGCCCTGACCGGGAATTGAACCGTGACCTCCTGGTTCATAAGTCGACACTCACCCGCTCACCCACACCGGCCGGGTCCAAGTATGTCTTATGCCAAGTGGGTGGCAAGCCCCTTGAGGACAGTGACGGGTCTTCCGTCTTCGAAAGCCCCGCTGCCAAGCACAGCACTTGGACCAAATGAGGGACCCAGCGGCGGGCCTGGAGCGGAGCCCCACTGCGCGCCCCCAGCACGGTGGCCTCGGCCTCTGTGAGCTCCGCTGTCTTCCCTTCCTGTGCCAACTGGCCCTCCCCAAGCTGGGAGAAAACAGGAGGATGGCCGACAGAAAAAGAACACCCTCATTCGAGCTGACTTCCTGTGGGCCAGCCTGGTTCCCAAGCCAACGCCGCGTCTCCTGTTCCCCTTTGCCCCCCTTGGACGTGGGCAAGTCTTTCTCAGCCAGGACGTCCGTGATGTGTATAAAGAGCTCAAAGGACAGCTTGGAGAGAGAGGACAGAAAGAGATGAAGAGAAATGCAGTGTTGCCTCTGTGCCCCCCACCCAACGGCAAGATGAAGTTGTCATCAAGCCTGGGCCTCCTGCTCCATCCACACTCATCTTCCTCCCCAGCCTCACCCTCTCCCGTCTCTCCCAGGTACACAGACACACATGTAAGGACTAAAATTCGAGCACAAGAGGTCAAAGGTGCACAGGGATACATACGAAGAGGCCAAACCAAGCTTGCCTCTGGTGGGAGATGCCAGACCAGGGGGCTGACGCCTCGCTGGCAGACAAGGAAACCTGAGGGACGGTGAGAATATTCTATCCCTTGGTCCGGGTATTGGTTTCCCAAGTGTGTACCAATGTTAAATGGTTCGAGCTGTACGCTTCAGAGGGGTGAATTTTCCTGTATGTGAATTTATGCCTCATACCTGTTTATCATGGAAAAAAATTAAAAAAGCAAAAAGGTAAAAAAAAAATAAACAAATACCTCACCTGTAGGATCAGGTGGAAGAAAAAAAATGAGAAGAGCCATAGAAGAGGGAGAGAGGAAGAGGCATAAGAAAGGCTACAAGGGAAAGAGAAAATGAAAGGGAATCAAGGGAAAATGAAAGGGTTAAAAATATAAGGCCCCCCCCAGGCCGGCCGGCGTGGTTCAGTGGTTGAGCATCAACCTATGAACCAGAAGGTGACGGTTAGATTCCTGGTCAGGGCACATGCCCAGGTTGTGGGCTTGATCCCTAGTGGGGGGCGTGCAGGAGGCAGCTGATCCATGATTCTCTCTCATCATTGATGTTTCTCTCCCTCTCTCTCCCTCTCCCTTCCTCTCCGAAATCTAATGAACACCTGCCCGCTGCCTCGCTAACTGCTGGAAGCCGGTCCATCCTTGCTGCTTGACACAGTCGCTGCAGGAAAGAAACATCTGCACAGCATATGTTTCAAGGGACCTGGCGTATATAGCATACTGTTCTTAATATGTTTGCTCCCCTTAGCGCTATGTGTTTTAACCAAGGTCACCTCTCCGAGAAAGGTTGTTTCCCCAGGTAGGGATTTTTCCCTGAAGTTGGGGAGGGGATAAAACCCCTTAACTAAGTGCCAGGCGGGTAGTTAATCACTTTAACTACAAACAATCACACTTAAGCTACAAAATCTTTACTCCCTGGAATAAGAAACGCCCTAACTTTGGAATAGAAATTGACAGGATTAAAATCAACTGGTATAAATACAGATGTAAC